>NC_089252.1:160596697-160894197 GCF_963930625.1 Muntiacus reevesi | reverse complement strand
AGAGTTTGGATCCTGAAGACCCTCAAATCCTCATTGGCTCAAAGCTTTTCTCAGTGATACCTGTCTTCAGAACATAAAGTCCCAGAAAGTTCTAAAGATATGTTGTAGCTCTGAAGCCACACCCCACCTCCAGTGTTGGAATGGCTCAGAATCCTTTTGGATCATGCTTTCTTCTCTCTTTCTCCACACTTCCCACAACTCCCTCCAACCCCCATCTCCAGCCTTGTAAGAGTTTCCAATATGGCTTGGGAAGAGGGATTCAGTGATGTATCACTCCCAACCCAGGTCTCAGCCCCAGGGTGGGAAACTATTCCATCTCCTAATTCTTACACATCTCCTGTGGTTCCTGACTCCAAATTCTCCACAGAGGATCTCAATGACACTGGGGCTCTGTCTGAGGGAAATGGAAACCTGGAGTCAGTAAACTCTCGACCCTCACCGATTAATCTGATGTCTCAGGGTCTGTGTGGGCCACCTGGGATGCTTTTTGGCACCTGGCTTTGGTAGGCAGTTCTTTTTCAGAATCTCTCTGCTGCTCCTTATCGTTTGAATCTCCTTTTTTTTTTTTTTTTAAATGTTGATAAATTGACTCTTCTGATTAAAAATAACTTTCTGTATTATTTCACAACCTGTTTCCTTTTTCAGTTTGCGGCATTATGTTAAGAGAATAAAATGTGATAGGTGTGGAGAGGAGTCTATTCCTTCTAAGGCAGTTAAAGGAACTCTTTGTTGTGCGGTCTGGCACCAAAGCAGGAAGAAGTGGTTATTTTTCGTTGGTTGTGCTCTGAGACTTTTCCCAGAGGCTTAATAGGAGATGTTCCTCTGTGAAGGATGCTGGCAGAATCAGAAGCATGTTCAGTGCTCAGGGGAACACGCTGAGAGCTCCTTTTTAACCAGCACACACAAAATGATGCTAATGCTACTTCTTGCTTCCCTGTCAGTATCTTTCCTGCCCTTAGGCCTTCGGAGTGAGAGTGATGGAGAACAAGAGAGGAGGAGGTGTGCCCTAGCAACCACTGCCAGAAAACAGGTCTCACTGAAGCTATAAATTAGATAACCCACTTCCGGGAGGTGGGTTCATAGGCAACACTTAAAAATCTGCCTGTGTGGGAAACATTGCTGCCTTTAGTTTCAGTTAAAAAAATATCACTTATGTTTGCTAATTACATGCAAGTATAAAGAAGGAAAAGAATGGCTCAGTATTCTATCATCGTATAATCCCTGTTAACATTTTTCTCATATAAATGTTTTCTTATATAAAAATGATAAAAGTACGTGGTGAAACAGATCAAACAGAGAAGTACAAAAGAGAAAGTAAAAATCTATTTGCATGTGATTCCAGAAACTACCTTATTTTTGTGTGTCTGCTCTTTTATTTACTTACATAACATAGGTAATGCTGCTCACATTTTTTTTCTTGCATCTGGATTTTTCACTTTTGGGAACTCTGATATTTTAATTCAATGCTGTGTCATATTTTACTGAAACAATCTCCTTTTGCAGATGTGCTGGTGGACATTGTTTTCAATGAATTTTTAAGGGATTTTGACACTTTAGAATCAAAATAGGGAGGAGGTATCGAGATGGTAGAGTAGAAGGTTGTGAAGTTCACCTCCTGACACAAATAGAGTAAAATAGCGATCAAAAATGATTACCTCAATTATCATTCATTAATTTATGCACCCATTCAACAAGCACTTATCGACTACTGACAACAAGCGCTATCTAGAATAGAACCAGACACTTTGTTAGACGCTGGAATATCAAAGAAAGGCAGTGGTCCCTGTGCCAAATGGGTTATAGCCCAAATGGAGGGAGAGGGCTCAGTGTCAGTAATTACTATCACTGCTGAGATACAGCTCAGCAAAGGATGCTGCAACTACAGAGATTAGACGCCTATGTGTGCCTGCTCAGTTGAGCTTCTTTGCGACCCTATGGACTGTAACCCACCAGGTCCCTCCGTCCATGGGATTTTCCAGGCAAGAATACTGGAGTGGGTTGTCATTTCCTCCAGGAGATCTTCCCAACCCAGGGTTTGAACCCACATCTCCTGTGCCTCCTGCACTGACAGGCAAATTCTTCACCACTGAGTCACCTGGGAATCCTTGAGCCACCTTGACACCCAGGGTAAATTTAAAATTAAGGGATCAGGGAGGAGGAATTCTCAGAGGAAGCCACAGGTGGGAAGGCTTGGAGCCATGAACCAGCTCAGTATTCAAGTTTCTGCAAGGATTTTGGAGCTGTCAGAGTGCAAGTTTCATGAGGGGACCCTGGAAGGACCTTAAGCTAAAGTCAGAGGCTGAGGTCGAAGCTGTATCCCAAAGACTTCTGGAATCTGAACTTTGTCCTAAAAGCCAATTGAGGTTCTAAGTATTGATGGGGGAAGGGAATTGCTGGATGACATGAAGATTTTTAGATAATCAGAAGAGCTTGGCAGGCTATAGTCCGTGGGGTCTCAAAGAGTCAGACCCAACTGGGCATACACACACATACACACTCCAATTAAAAAAAAAGTGGAGATAAAACATAAAAATAGGGGAAAAAACTTTGCTACAGATTAGTTCTCAGCACAGAGAAAGGGAATAAGAGCTGCTGCTGTCGCTTCAGTCGTGTCTGACTCTGTGTGACCCAATAGAGGGCAGCCCACCAGGCTCCCCCGTCCCTGGGATTCTCCAGGCAAGAACACTGGAGTGGGTTGCCATTTCCTTCTCCAATGCAGGAAAGTGAAAATGAAGTTGCTCAGTCATGTCCTACTCTTAGCGACCCCATGGACTGCAGCCTACCGGACTCCTCCATCCATGGGAGTTTCCAGGCAAGAGTACTGGGGTGGGGTGCCATCACCTTCTCCAGAATAAGAGCTAGGTAGGAACAAGAGACAGACTTCAAAGAATGAGCATGCCTTCTAGAGTAATGGAAATAAAAACAAAAGTAAGTAAGTGGGAACTGATTAAACTTAAAAGCTTTTGCACAGCAAAGGAAACACTAAACAAGGTGAAAAGACAACCCTCAGAATGGGAGAAAATAATAGCAAATGAAACAACTGACAAAGGGTTAATTTCCAAAATATACAAGCAGCTCATTCAACTCAATGCCAAAAAAACAAACAACCCAATCAAAAAGTGGGAAAAAGACCTAAACGGACATTTCTCCAAAGAACACATACAGATAACTAACAAACACATCGCTCATTATTAGAGAAATGCAATCAAAACTACAATGAGATATCACTTCACACCAGTCAGAATGGCCGTCATCAAAAAGTCTACAAACAATAAATGCTGGAGAGGGTGTGGAGAAAAGGGAACAGTCTTGCACTGTTGGTGGGAATGTAAATTGATACAGCCACTGTGGAAGACGGTATGGAGATTCCTTAAAAAACTAGGAATAAAACCACCATATGACCCAGCAATCCCACTCCTAGGCGTACACCCCGAGGAAACCAAAATTGACACATGTATCCCATTGTTTATAGCAGCATTATAGCTAGAACATGGAAGCAACCTAGATGTCCGTCAACAGATGAATGGATAAAGAAGTTGTGGTACATACACACAATGGAATATTACTCAGCCATAAAAAAAGCCTTTGAGTCAGTTCTAAGGAGGTGGATGAGCCTAGAACCTATTATACAGAGTGAAGTAAGTCAGAAAGGGAAAGATAAACATCATATCCTAACACATAAATATCGTATTCTAACATATATATGGAATCTAGAAAAATGGTACTGAAGAATTTGCTTACAGGGCAGCAATGGAGAAACAGACATAGAGAATAGCCAAAAAAAAAAAAAAAATGAGCATGATAGGGTATTGAGAATATGAACAAGATGCCAAGTTTCTAAAGGAAAGTAACGAAAGTTAAGGGACATTTTCGATAGAATTATTTTAACTTCAATCACTTGGATAAAGCTTAATTCTTAATAAACATATCTTCAGGACCTGCATCAGGTAAGACAGACCTTAGCAAAGGAAAACAGAGTCCCTTCAGTGGTATGTTGGAGCCAGCAAAATCGGTCATGGTGGGAGTATTTATCCTATGGAAACTAGCAAACACTACAAATCAGATTTAAATTTTTTTTCTCTGCAGAGTGCCTGTTAGACAATTTTCAGCACATCACTGATCCCTTTCCAGTGAAAGAGCTGGGAATCATTAAAAACTTTCACAGTTTAGTTCCTATTCCCCTTTCCAACTCCCTCAAGTTCTAAAATCCATTTCATTATTAAGATTATCAGCATTTCAAAAAAACAAACTCTGAAAGATGTCATTAAAAGCATAGAGGAATAAAAACTTTACAAAATATAGACAGGTCCTGTGATTCTTATGCCCAGCCCTGGGAAGACCAAGAAGTTGGCAAGTGGAGATAGGGCAGCTCTCCCTTTTAAAAGCCTGTTTCTCACAGGTGAGATGGACCTGGGCTCATGGGTGCCAGCCCATCTGAGGCTTGAGGTTATTCTGATGATTCACAGGAAAGCAATCCAGCTCGTTCGGCCAGTTCTTGGTTTGTTTTCCTGACCGCTTTGGAACCACTGAAGTCTCCTCTGATCACCCAAAGTTTTATTTCTTCTATGAAATTCAAAGAGAAGTATTGATCCTACTGCTACCACGTCGGTATCATTTTATGTCTTCTCTGTCCATAAGCCAATATACTAGAGCCAGAGCAATAGGGCTGGATCTGTCCTTTTGCATTGGTCCATGATTGTGCTACAGAGATGCCCACAGCCTCGGAGCTCCAGAGCTGAAAGAAAACAACAGGCTTTTCATCAGGCAGTCTGTACACCCCTGCAGGTCACCGCAGCAGGATCCTGGCCATGCCAACCTCTTTCCATGCTCCTGGGGAGGATGGGGGTGCAGAGGACAGAACTGAGGAGTTGCAAAGGGATGAGGTGAGATGAACTGGGGGTTGGGGTTGGCATATACACACTACTGATACTATGGATAATACAGATGACTAATGAGAACCTACTGCACCACACAGGGACGTCTACTTGGCGCTCTGTGGTGTCCTAAATGGGAAGGAAATCCAAAAGTAGGGGGATTGTATGTATAGGTATAGCACTGTAAAGCAGCTATACTTCAATAAAAATTAATTGAAAAAAAGAATTGAGCTGAGTTGAACAGCTCAAGGCTGTTGGGAGCTTAAAGTTCAAGTTGAGATAATTGCTTTATTGGCGTGGTTTTTTAAAAAATGACCATCCTGCATCATCTCAACAGGATGAATAATTTCCCATGATTGTGAAAGTGCATGAAACACCAGACAGCTCTCTGGATGTGCGTGGGAAGGGATAGGAGGAAGTGGGGAGAGCAGAGCTGCCTGGGAGTAGACTCTGGGCTCAGAGATTCCCACTCTCACAACCAGCATAGAACACTGGGATCTGCCAATGGGCACAGAAAAGTGAGTCAGGCCTGATTTTAAGGATGGTATCTTGATTAATTTCAGTTTTTTTAATTAATATATTGCTAAGTATCAGTAATAATAATTTTTCTATCCCCTTCTCAACAATGGCCACCTAGTTTACCCCTTTCTCTGAAAATCTCTTTGCTTATAGCCCAGACAGATGGGAACAACTTGTTGGTGTCTTTCCCATGGAGAGGATGGTGAAAGAAGATGTTAGCACCAGCCAGCATCCTTATTATCAAGTAGCTTCATTATTGTTAGGGCAACAAGCAACTCTGATTTGCTGGGGGCTGCAGGGTCTCCAGAAAGCAGAACTTCCTGCATTGTGACTGTGAAAATCGAGCAAGTTCCTGGCAAGTTGGAATGACTTGCTCATCCTAATTCTATCAGTATCTCATGAGGTACCAAATGAGTAAGAGAGACAATAAAGGCTATTTAAGGTTGGAATCAGGAACATCACAGGAGCTTGGAGTTTTGTTAAGTGCTTTGTATTTTACAGAGCATTTTCATATACCATCTCATTTTAATCTTATAACAAATTAAGGAAGGCGGAGAAGGTATTATTATTGTTTTATGTCTAAAAAATCGGGCCACCAGGATTCAGTGACTTGCCCAGTGGAACACAGCTGGCTGATAACAAAACCTCAGGTGTGGCCTCCATCTCTCCGAGAAGTACAGTGGGCTGTGACTGACAGCCAGTGTTCCGTCCATGGTACCGCGTTGCCTCTCTAGTCATAGGCAAAAGGAAATGACTTTTTCTCTAGTTACTTAGCTTTTTTGCCATGACGCTTTGTTGTAGAGTGGCAATCTTGCAGTGAAGAAGAATTAAGTAAGAATTCACGACCATTTTCTCCCCAACAGGTAGCACAGATGAGAGCTATGACTTCCATTCAAAGGCAAGAAAAAGGCTGTTGCCAGAGAGAATTCAAATAAATTGTGATGGTTTCCTGTTGGAAGGAAGAGCTGAAGGCAGAGCCAGGCTAGCATAGAATGCTAAGTGGAGAATCTCAGGAGTCTGACCAAGCCATGCACCTTAAGCAAGCAACCACTGGTGAACGGCCCCAGGACCTAGAAGTGTGAAGCTCCCAAGTTTCCAAGATAAGAAGCATGCCTCAATATTTATCTTTTCTCATAAAACGTAGCAATGTGTTAGGGTTACCTTTGAAATTTGACTCTAAGACCAGTGACAACATCTAATTTGTGGTCATGAGATATAAAACTTGATGTCAGGTAGAAGGGAAACCCTTTGAACTAGAGAAGGTACAAACTCCAACTTATCAATCCTGTATATAATTTTCAATGACAGTCACAAAAGTATAAATATCCAGGGGGCAGGCATCATGAATCTATGGTTTCTCTAGCCAGTTGCTAGAGACATTTTCAAAACTTCAAGCAGTGTATAATTTATGAAAATGGCTTCAGGTTTCAAGTTTAAATTCGGGTTGATACGCTGTCTTTTAAAGCAGGAGAACCTGATGGATATATAGGAATGCTATAAGCACAACCTGCAATGTAAATTTAATGGTTTTATGCTAGCCAGAAAAAAAAAAAAAGGCTCTGAGATGTAGTAGAAACGATATGGTATGTTTGTACATATGGGAGAGAAAAAAGAATGTGGGCTTCACAATCAGATTCAAGTTCAAACCCCAACTGTGATGAGTATGTGGACTTGAGTATCAAGTCTTGAGTTTTTCCACCTGTGATGAGACTAACAGTGCACAGACCTCACAGGTTTGTTGTACTCTTTACATGGGATAATGCACGCAGAGTGCCCAGCATAGGACCTGGTGTGCAACAGGCCATCACTCTATGTCAATCCTTCTCTCTCTTCCTCTCTTGCAGCTAACTGCTGCCCCATGAACTACCCTAGGCGTCCCTCTTTCCCCAAGCCTGGATGTAGAAACACAGTCTCCTCAGCTCCTTCTGCCTTGCTGTCTCTGACAAAGCACACAGAACATGGAACATAAGAAAGTTCCCAAGGACTTAAAGTCTTATGAAATTCCAAGTACTGGTTCCAGGACTAGAGACCCTGCCGCATCTGGGATGACCCGTGGTAAGCTCCTCCCACTGCCCAGCACCATCTCCCCTACACTAGAATTAAGCCACAATATTTGTATTACAAATGGTACCTTAAACTCATTTGGAGCAAATGAAATGCTCCTGTATAGAAAACTATCTCCAGCCCACCTTAGAAAAAATTTCATGGATCTTTTCTTCCCTTAATATAAAATAGCGGCATACCTGGGCACTCTGAGGGGTACAGAACATACACTGGCAACTCAGATCTCCTGGCCCTTCACACTGGGTCCTACCCGTTTTAATGGCACAATTGAGACATTTTGTCGCTTACAGAGAGGCTATAAGACTAAATAGCATAATGGCTTATAAAAGCTCCTAGAAGGGTACTTACCTCAAAAAATAAATGCAGTCTTCTGTTTCCAACTTTGTCTCTGGATTCTAAAGTTACTGAGATATTTTACATTTGATATCAAGCTAATTTTTCTTTCCAATGTATACTTAAGAATGAATTCTGATGGCTATATATGTTTTTAGAAAGGGGGCCTAGGGAAGTAATTTTTCTCCTCAATTATCTAAAAGTCTCATTGTATAAGGTTATACTATCAATATTATTATTATTTTTATTATTATTGTTTCAGTGGTTTGGAAATGGCATAAATACAGATAAATGTTGAATTATACTGCTTCTAGTTCTCTCCTATCAGCCTTTGTATAGTAGTGATTTCATATCAATGTTAGTTTAATGTTAATATTTTATGTTGTAATAAGTTGTCAATTTTTTTTTTACTAGAATGGGTCATGTTGCTATCCTTGATGAAGTGTGTAAAATAAAAATACATGTAAGTGAAGCTGTAGGTGCCTTTATTCATGATGAAAGAAACCTCAGAATTCTTAGATAAAAGTGTTCAGATGTACTTGGTTAGAGAAATGGTTGACAATTTCAGAATTTTAAAACATTTTTCTGTATATGCTATATCTAACCACATTCAGATAACATATATGTGTATTTATACCTTTTTCCATGTTGGGATACTCTGTCTTTCTCTCAAAATCATGTATGACAACAAGCAATAAATTGGAAAAATTAAAGCTGAGATTGAGTTGATTTGGATAAAAATGTGCATTTCTTTCTATTTAAGTTTTCACAATATTAATGATCTCATATAAAACCTTTGTCATTGGTCAGTTTCACCATGGTTGAAATGATACATCACAGGAATAAAATAAATCTTAAACAAGGAACATCTTCTAAATGTTAGCCAAGAAAAAAAATGACAATAAGGCTTATCTACTGTTAAAGACTGAATGTTTAGTTCATTCCCAAATTCTTACACTGAAGCTTAACTCTCCAAGTGATGATATTTGAAGATGGGTTCTTTGGGGGGTAACTAGGGTTAGATAAGACCAGGAGGAAGCAGACTGGTCAATGGGATTAGTGCCCCCATAACAAGAGACACCAGAGAGCTTTATACCTCTCTGCCACCTGAGGACACAGCAGAAGGTGGCCGTCTATAAGCTGGAAAGAGAGTTCTCACCAGAATCCAAACCATGCTGGCATCTTGATCTTGGACTTCCAGGCTCCAGACTGTGAGAAAATAAAATTCTGTCATTTAAGCTACCCAATCTATGGTATGTTGCAGCCTGGGCAGAATAATATATCTAGCAAAGTGAAGGCAGACTTCTACACTATTGCCAGGAAGGAATGATCATGTATCATTGTACCTTAACGTAGTGTGATGTCTCCTCTGAAAATGTAACTTGTGCTTGTAATTTTTATTCGCTGGTTGTTTTTGTTTGCTTGTTTGTTTGCTCCTGGATCACCCTTGAAAAAGCAAGTCACTACCAGCAACAACATAGTTTCATCCCCAGAAAGAGGGCAGGGAAGCTAGACCCTCTGGGAGCAGTCAAGGCCCAATGTCAGGTAAAGGCAAGAAGACCTTTACTGGGAGTCCCAGAGTGCCTGGGACCTACGAGGCAATAAATGGAATCCAATGGAGCAGAAAAATGAAAGGTTGAAACCCTATGTAATGATTACAAGTAGAAAAGCCTGTAATAAAGCAAAAATTTTAAATAGTTTTTAAAAAATAGCCTGTTATGGATGCTTCCCTGGTGGCTGAGACAATAGAGAATCTGCCTGCAATGTGGGAGGCCTGGGATCAATCCCTGGGTTAAGAAGATCCCCTGGAGGAGGATATGGCAGTCCACTCCAGTATTCTTGCCTGGAGAATCTCCATGGATAGAGGAGCCTGGCAGACTACGGTCCAAGGAGTCACAAAGAGTTGGATATGACTGAGCAACTAAGCGCAGCACATTGTGGATGAGGTCTGTAGATGAGAAGCTTCCCAGGTTCACATTGACATTCAAATCCCTGCAAAAATAAAAGGGATGCTGATTGGTCCTCAAATGGTGGGCTATTGGGCCTCTTGTGACATAGGGCAGCTGGTGTCTTGGAGGATAGTTTAAAATTAAATTGTAAACCTGGAATTCAAGTGAAGAGACTCCTTGCCTAAGCTTGGCCTGAGGAAGGAACTTAGCCTCATTCAAAGATACAACATGGTAGAATCAGCTTCCTCCAAGATGTGATTCTTCACTCCCATCCACCCACAGGGATGTGGGCCAGAAATATCTCCTTGGCCTTTAGATTTTACGGAATTTTACTTTAGTCACACTCTGTGTTGGTGAAAATTATGACAGTAAATGACTGAGCTCTCCTTGGATATGGAAATCAGATGGAATCCCTCTCAGCTCAGTTCAGTTCAGTCACTCAGTGGTGTCCAACTTTTGGCAACCCCATGGTCTGCAGCACACCAGGCTTCCCTGTCCATCACCAACTCCTGGAGCTTGCTCAACTCCAAGTCCATTGAGTAGGTGATGCCATCCAACCATCTCATCCTCTGTCATCCCCTTCTCCTCCTGCCTTCACTCTTTCCCACATCAGAGTCTTTTCTAATGAGTCAGTTCTTCACATCAGGTGGCCAAAGTATTGGAGCTTCACTATTGGAATCCCTCTATTAGACTGTATATGCCCTTGGGGTTCTTAGATGTTGAAAGGAAAGGCATAGCCTCAAGAGTAAGAGATGAAACTTCTTGCTTATCTGGCATGGCAATAAACTCAGGCTTATTTAAAAATTTAATTGAGAACATGTGTGCATCCTTGCAGTGGACAAGTTTGATTGACAACCAGGCATGCCTCAAGTAGTGGGTGCATATTACTTGAAAGGAGGTGCTCTTGGGAAGACTTGATGCCAAATTGTTGGTGATTCAGAAAGGAATCATAGTTTGTGTGTTACTTTTCAAAGGAACTGATGAAGAATTTCCTTCCCAAATTGTTAACATGCTGTTGAATATAAAACTAAATGAGACCGAAAATTATAAACTCATTTCTATATTTGATCTTTTTGGCAACATTCTCTTGATTCCTCTCTCAAACTACTTTCTCAGGTAAAATAAATGCGAGAAATGTGTGAGATCTAACTCTGCAAAAGAATAGAGTTATAATTTTATTCTCCATTTGTGAATCTCCATGAAAATGAAATTGCTGATGAGAGCAAATCAAGTTGGGTTGATGCTCCAGTGCACAGGCAGGTATAAAATCTGGATATTAATGGACCATATTAACTACCTAATTAAGTTTTTAAAAATGAAAATCAATTATGTTTTCTGGTATTAAATGAGTTGAACTAGAGCTAACTTTTTTTTTCTCACCTTCATGAACACAGTAATACTTCCAGATTCTACAACACTCTCCAATGAAAGGAGATTGGGTTTTAATCATAATTTCCATAAAGCTTTTTATCTTGGCATCTCTTCACTTTCCTTCATTTCACGTATAAATCCCAGCTCCACTCCCAATCATTTATAAAAGAATTTTTTTAATTGAGCTCATTAGCATTCTGATAATGCTTTTATTCAAGAAGAGTATATAGATTTGAATTATTACATTATGAAGACTCTTGTAAGACCGAAAATACACATTACTTATGCCTTCAAAATGAATCTTATTTTTCTAAGCTTTAAGCGTATCCATGTATTATATAAAACAAAATGAACCCTAATTAATATTTAGGAAAACAAAATGGTGAGTTCTTGGTTGACTTTCGGTTGCCCCTGCGGTTCAGTTGCTGCTACCCCTGAGTTATGTCCAACTTCTGGGGAACTGATGGACTGTAGCTCTCTGTCCATGGGATTTCCCAGGCAAGAATACTGGAGTGGGTTGCCATTTCCTTTTCCAGGGGATCTTCCGGACCCAGGGATCAAATGCACATCTTGCACACTGCAGGCGGATTCTTTACCACTGAGACACCTGGAAGCATCCTGACTTTCAGCTACCTTAAAAAAAGAAATATGTATAAGAAAAGTAGTCTGATACCTTGAAAAAGAAATATGTGTAAGAAAAATACTCTTATACTTGTACCCTGAATAGTTGGTTCTATCCGCCTTGCTCCAGAAGTGCGAAGGACATGTAGAATTTCTTTTATCATGATAAAAATAGGAAAATTGTATCAAAACCATCATGGGCTTGACTAGTCACAGACATTTCTAGCATCTGCAGATCAGCAGGTTAATAGTTCTCAGTCTGCCATTCCTGTTCAAAAACAAACTCTAGCTTTTGTTGAAGATTTATTAGATTGGCCATTTTGTCTTTTCTTGTGAAATGGTTCATATTCACACACTAAAATCTCAGTTTGTATCTGTGGTTGGCAAAGAAAATGGCAACATCGAGCTTAACTGTGAAGAGGTAGATGACCTATTAAAATAACGATTAGACAAAGGAATCCAAAAAATGATGAAACTTTCTGTCCTTTCTGAAATCCATATGCTTTCCGATATGATCCTAGCCTTGTTTTTGTGGTTGGCAGAATGTTTTGTAGTTATAGATTTGAGCTCAATAACTGTGTTTTAGTTCAGAAAGGCCAACTGCATGTAGTTAATTGTTGGATTGTTTACATTAGTCTCATTTCTAACTGGAAATGGGCCCTGGAAAATGTTTTCTGCATCCAACAGAGACAAATTTTAATGTGGAACATTTCAAATGAAGCAGTGTTTTCCAATACATCAGTTGCTTTAAAATATTTTCTTTGCTGAAATGTACCCAGTATAGCACCATGAATGATAAGTTATCTTAATCCTCCTCTTAGATACTGGAAATTTCTGGTGGACTTTGGTATATCAATACACATATGTTTGATAATTAGGCTGGCAGTTTACTCTAGGTACTATGGCTTGCATACATTTTCCACAGTACTGGTCACTGATTAACCACATTATTACCATTTACTTGTCTGTTCCACTGGGTCATGAGCTCCTTGAGACCAGGAACTGAGGTTTTTATCCCATATACTGCTGCCTAAGACAATCCTGTCATTGTAGGCACACATTTTCTTCTCTTTAAATATTCACTGTATACTTGCTAAGTCTAAGGCACGGTGTCAAGGCTTTTAGTTTAGTCACTCACTTTACATCTACAGACTAACCTAAAGGCATAAGTGTATCACCATCCTCATTTTCTGGATAAGGAAATGAAGTTATTGAGAAGATAGACCATGACTGAGCCATGGCAGAACCAGGCTTCAAACCAGGGAGCCTGAACTCAGAGGCTCTACTCTTATTCTCACCACTATTGCTTTATAGAAATGATCTGGGGTAAAGGCGGATGAGAAAGAAGAGTGGTGAGCCTGGCCCTAAAAAGAGGCAATTAGGTGGATAATAGAATATAATCTTCCAAATCTGTAGGTCAGAGCTCTGAAAGTCTTTGATTGTGCAGCTCAAGTCTTCATTCCCTCAACTACTCTCTTATATTGCCTTTAACTTCCTAGAAATAGTTCTGTATCCATTTTATGGACACAGTTATACTTTCCAGAGGCAGTTAAATAAGAACGGAAGTGTGCCATTCAGAAATCTATAATCCAAGCGTGGTTAGTTAAAACTGGAAGGATTTTTTTTTAAGAGACAATTCTTTTTTTTTGAAGTATGATTTGATTTACAATGTTGTGTTAGTTTCAAGTGTATGGTAAAGTGATTCGTATATATATAATGTATGGCAAAGTGATTTGTATATATACATACATTCAGATACTTTTCCTTTATAGGTTATTACAAGATACTGAGTATAGTTCCCTGTGCTATACAGTAGATCACTGTTGCTCACCTAGTTTACATACAGTAGTATGTATATGTGAATCCCAAACTCCTAATTTATCTCTTTCCAACCCCCACCATGCCCTTTGGGAACCATAAGTTTGTTCTCTATATCTGTGCGTCTGTTTCTGTTTTGCATACACACTCATATTATTTTTTAGATTTCACGTAAAGGTGATATCATACAGTATTTGCTTTCTTTTTCTGACTTATTCCACAAAGCATAATATTCTCAAAGTTCATCTTGGGCTTTGCTGTTGGCTCAGCTGGTAAAGAATCCGTCTGGAATGTGGGAGACCTGGGTTCAATCCCTGGGTTGGGAAGATGCCCTGGAGAAGGGAAAGGCTACCCGCTCCATTATTCTGGCCTGGAGAATTCCATGGACTGTATAGTCCACGGGGTTGCAAACAGTTGGACAGGACTAAGCAACTTTCACTTTCCTTTTACTTTTTTCCATATGTGTCACTGCAAACGGTAACATTTCATTCTTTTTATAGCTGAGTAATATTCCACTGTTTATATAAACCACATCTTTTTAAACCAGCCATCTGTTGATTGGCACATGGATTGCTTCCCCACCCTCTTCTGAATGAGGCTATCAACCATGATCAATTGTGAATGGCCAAAGTAGTTTAGAATATTTCACAAAATCTCCCTTTCTCCCTCTACCTTATGAGCTCATAAATCTTGGCATTATCTCTATCACGTATGACTACTTTTGACTAATAATAATTAATTATTCCAAAAAGTATCCATTAAATGATGCTATTTGTCACTTGCTGATACTTTCTTTGCACAGTATCTGCAAAGATCTTGTCCATGTATAGAGAGACAGGTAAGCATGTAACCAGCAAGTGGGAGCAGAGGAGATCAGACTTGCAAAAGGGCCTACATAAAAAGTTACAAGGCCCTAATGTCCTATTAAATGACTACAACAAGCCAAGCTAATTCAAACTTGGTATAACAGATTTTCCAGGGTGATAGCAGCCTCCCCTGGTTCCCCGCTCCTCTCTGAATACAAAAATTTGATAGTGGAGAATAACAGGGGATAAATACAGCTACACACCTTTGTCCCCAGTTGAATAAGTCCATGTGGTCTACGGGGATAATAGAGAAGATATTAGCAGAAGCATCACAATAGTACTTTTAAACACATCTCAGTGAAGGATTACCCTTAAATCTATGCCAACAGAGGAAAAAGAAATCTACCACATTTGACATTCACATAGTAAAGAAGATGAATTCATAATGCTGTTTTTCTGCCATTACTATTATACCTACTGTTTGGCATGAACATTTCTGTAGCTGTTTATAGTTATGGGCCTCTCTGCTGGCTCAGCAATAAACAATCTACCTGCTAGTGCTGGAGATGCAGGTTCGGTCCCTGGGTTGGGAAGACCCCCTGGAAACGAAAATGGCAACACACTCCAGCATTCTTGCCTGGAGAATCCCATGGACAGAGGAGCCTGTCGGGCTACAGTGCATGGGTCACAGAGAGTTGGACACAACTTAGTGACTGAAGAACAAAAACAAGTTCATATTTATAGGACTGTTTTTGATTTAGGTACTTATTCCAGGGATAAGAATTTCAGTTTTCCTTAAAAAATACTATAGGTTTTCAGTGCAATAATTCTCAAAAAAAAAAAAAAAAAAAAAAAAAAAAATTCACAGCATTCTAATTACTGAACTTTGAGAAATTCTTCAGAATTTGGTCTTTCCTTTTGATAGGGAAAATTTTTTTAGGGGATTTATAAGGCTAAATTTATTCAACTTTCACTCCTAAGAACTTGGGGCCGGAAAAGACTGACTTCTTTGCCTCTCCCTTCTTTCTAGGTTCAAGTGTAAAATACTTGAGAGAGATTGTCATTGACACTGTCCTTAAATATCTATGAAGTGGGAGATCTCATATCACCCTCTCACAGCTGTGGAGAAACCACATCGCATCGCTATTTATAAGCTTCACTTGACTCCATTCAGTATAAAAATTAGGCTATGTCTCCATAAACTTGGCCTTGTGTAGTGCTGTGTGCTTTTGTTTCTGTCGTGTCCGACTCTTTGCAACCTGATGGACTGTAGCCCACCAGGCTCCTCTGTCCCTGGAATTTTCCAGGCAAGAATACTGGAGTGGGTTGCCATTCCCTCCTCCAGCGAATCTTCCCAACCCAGGGATCGAACCTATTTCTCTTACGTCTCAGGCATTGGCAGGCAAGTTTTTTATCACTAACAACACCTGGGAAGCCCTGACCTGGCCTTGATCTCTGGTTTAAATTATGTGGCATCAAGAGGAGCTTCAAAGTTACTGAGAACTATAGTGAAGGGACTGCAGACCAGTAGCTCACTCATTTCTTCGCAAAAGTCTCATTTCCTAAGAAGCTTTCTCTGACCACCTATAGTTGGTTAGGACTACACTTAAAAATCTCCCCAGGGTAACTTGTACTTTTCTTTCATAGATTTTCACAGTGTGAGTTCTTTGAAGCAGAAAGACTATCTCTTTTGCTTCCTTCTGAATCCCTAGTTATCAAGTTCAATGCTGGCAAACACCAGGCAACCAAAAAACACTTGATGAGTGGATGAAGGACTCAGTGGGTGATAGATGATTCCTGTTCAGCCTCCTAGAAGTGGCCTCTTTCTTCCAGTATCTTTCTACTCAAAATTATCTGTGGCCAGGACTACTATGTATTTATTGGTATCTATTTCCTCCAGCTCATAGAGGCTGTAGACAGCCAGCCTACATTTTCCCAGCCTCTTTTGCAGTTAGGTTTGGCCACATGGCTGATTTTTTACCAATGAAACATGGTCAGAAGACATCTATGTTCCTTTCATAACTGCCCTATAAAGTCCTGTGTGATCCTCCACATGCTCTTCTCCTTCCACTGGGTAAACACAGAGGCTTCAGTAAAGAATGGTGAGACTGTAGAGGATGGCAGAGCCACAAGATGTCTAAATGGCTCTAGAGGATTTTGTGTTAATTTGCTAGAGCTGCCATCACTGAGGACCACAAACTGGGTGGCTGACACAACAGAAATTTGTCTCCCAGTTTGAGAGGCTAGAGGCTTCTGTTCAAAATTCAGGAAGAGTGAGCACCTCCTGAGGACTGCAAGGAAGGCTCAGTCCTCTGAGTCTCTCGGCTCGTAGAGGCCTGTTCATCCTCATGTATGGGCACCTGTGTTTCATTTTATGAAGACACCAGACCTATTGGATTAGAGGCCCACCCCACTCATCTACTAATCACATTTGCAACAACAGCTCCATTTTCAAATGAGATCATGTTCCGAGGTACTGGGGCTTAGGACTTCAACATGATCAGTTTTTTTTCAGCCCATAGCAGGCCGCAGGGAAGGTCATCTGCCAAAGAGGGCCATCTTCATTAGACACAGTGTGAGACACTTGCTGTTTGCTGTCATAGTAACTACTGCCTCCTATCATAACTATGGCACCATCCCATCACACTAACCTTGGCCTCCAGAGTAACAAAGAAAAGTACCTACCTACCTATATATTAGGACGTCCTTGGTGTCTCAGCCGGTAAAGAATCTGCCTGCAAGGCAGGAGACTTGGGTTCGATTCCTGGGTCAGAAAGATCCCCTGGAGAAGGAAATGGCAACCCATGCCAGTTTTCTTGCCTGGAGAATCCCATGGACAGAGGAGCCTTGGTGGGCTACAGTCTATGGAGTTGCAGAGAATTGGGCATGACTGAGCAACTAACACATACACACACTACCTATATATTATGCTTTTTGGAAAATTTTTTTAAAAGCTTCAAATTGTCCCTCAGCCCTCAGATCTGTAATTTTGCATGGACTTCCCAACACTGGACTGGTCACTGTCTGAAGAGGGTCACTCTCGGTCACGCAATGGCAGGAGAAAGAGCTTTGGAGGACCCAAGTTTCAGCGCCGGCTCAGCCCCTGAATAACAGCTTGCCCTTACGTAAATCACATCTTTCTCTCTGCCATTGTTTATTCATCTGCTGAAAGAAAACAATACTCCCCTTCTGGGATTATTGGAAGGATTAATCAAATTAAATTAATCTCCACAATTAGCACAAAGTCTGGCATGGAGTAAAGGTATAATGTGGCTTTTTAAAAAGGTAAGAGGCAGGTTTCTTATCTGCAAACTGTGCTCTCACCCTGCAACTTTGGCATTCAATGTCTGAGGCACGTAGGATTCAGCAGCTGCCATAGTAAATTAAATCTGGGGCAGATATTTGAACGGATGGCCTGAAGAGGAATTACACTTGGGGAGGCCAAAAGGATTTTAATCAACAAGAATTTCCTATCACTCAGGCCTGCCTAAAGCTAGGCTGCTTTGGAAGGTAGTGAGTTTTCTGTCTCTACATGTATTCAAGATGACAAGACCCTTTGGTGGAGACCAGCAGCTCACTCTTATTTCTTCTCAAATGTCTCATTCTCTAAGAAGCTTTCTCTGACCATCTACAGTAAGTTAGGACTACATTTAAAAATCTCCCCAGGGTAACTTGTACTTTTCTTTCATAGTTTATCACAGTGCAAGTTCTTTGAAACAGAAAGACTATCTCTTTTGTTTCCTGCTGAATTCCTAGTTATCATTATTCCTCAGTTCAGGTATTATTGAGGCATTTATTCATAGGATAATTAGTTCAAATAGATTTATAACATGCATACTGTATGATGATCAGAATGGTGGGGTCAATTAATATAGGATTCGATATAAAACAGTTATATTCTTTTGGAATCCAGAGAGACAAGAAGTTTGCATGAAAATATGCCCAGGGGAGAAACTCTATTTAGTGGTGGGCTACAGCAGCAGAGATGATGGAGTCATGGGAAAGGGTAGAGAGGAAGGCACCAGAATGGAAGAAAAAGAGTGGTTTCTAAACTCAAGAGTATATTTCCCCTGTGACACAGCTTTCCAGCGAACTGGCCCTATAGTATGATTGGAAAGGGCAGAACACTTCTCAAGGGCCATGCTCACTGTCACCACCCTGCTCATGTGCCTTAGGAGCTCCAGAGACCTCTCCATCAAAACCAAGCTCACAGCTTAACCCTAGGGGATATCCTACCCGTGCATCAACCTGAGCCATGCTCAGCATTAGACCACTACCCCTTAGGACCTGGTGGGACCATCCTGTGTGCAGTGGCCAGGCTGCTGAGCGAGAGACTCCCTCTCAAATAGCGTGGTTCTGAGCAACTGGAAAGCAGATTTTTGACAGCAGATGTTCTGGACTCAGAGTGGGGATTGCCAAATCCTACCCAGGGCTTCAAAGGGGGATGCTTTTGAAAACCTTGTGGTCAATTAAACTCATCACGCCTGGCATCCTTCTTCCCTCAATTACTGACTGAGATGGAAGACTTTTTGGCTTCTCTGCTCATCCCCACTGGGCTTAGGGCTTCTGTTCCTCTGCACACATCCTCCCACGGCTCCCTTTTCCCTCATCAGTTGCCCCGTGTACCATATGGAAGCTCTATGCCACCGCAAATAACACTTTCTACCACCAGCTCCATCACCTGATTGAAGCCTGGCCATCTCCCTGGACCCAACACGTTTCTTACAATTGTTCATTCTTACACGTGATGCACAAGCTCAGGGGAGGTGAGTTGGGCCATCAAGCACTCCCCCAGCATCACTTCCAGATTGTTACTCCTCTGCCGTAGCAGAGGAAACCTTGCTCCTGGGAAGCCTTCTGCCATCTGGATCTGCTCTCAACTACATGCTTAATTGCTCTGCAAATGGTAGAAAGGACTAATTTTAGCATTTCCATCATTTACCAAGTCATAAATTTTGCAGCATGAATTAATCCCACTTAATCTAGGTTGGAATCCTTGCTCTGCTAGTTACTAGCTGTTTGGCCTTTGGAAAGTTATTTAATCTTCCAGATCTCCGATATCTTTATCTAGGAAATGGGGATTAAAATGCCTACCAAAGGAGACTGCTATGAACTGAAATACACAATAGATATGAAATCATAAGAAGCATAAAATGTGAATTGAATCTGGATAGAAATATCTTCAATAGTGTGAACATAATTATCCCTGTGGAAATTAAGAGTTAGTTATTATTTTCTTAATATGAAAAACTATTTGATAAAACTATTCTGTATTATGGGGCTTCCCAGGCGGCTCTGTGGTAAAGAATCTGTCTGCCAGTGCAGGAGATGTGGATTTGACCCCTGGATCAGGAAGATCCCCTGGAGAAGGAAACAGCAACTCCCTCCAGTATTCTTGCATGGAAAATCCTATGGACAGAGGAGCCTGGCAGGCTACAGCCCATGAGGCTCAAAGATTCAGACATGACTGAGCATGCACGCATGTACATTCTGTATGATACAGTAGTGGTAGGTACATGTCATTATATATTTGTTAAAATCATAGAATGTACAGTACACAAAGAGTGAACCCTAAAATGAACTGTGGATTTTAGTTCATAATAATGTCTCAGTATTGTCTCATCATTTGTAACAAATGTACCACACTGACTCAAGATGTTAATAATAGGGGAAACTGGGAAAAGAGAGAAAGGAATATATGAGAATTCTGTTTCACTTAATTTGTCTGTAAACCTGAAACTGCTCAAAAAGTAGTCTATCAGTTTAAAAAAAACCACACATTCTCATGAGTTGAGAATTATTGAAGCTGGTGATGGGAGCATGAGGTTCATTATATATCTTCTCTCCAAATTTTCCATTAAAATAAAGTTTTAAACAATGTGTTTGTTCAAATTGAGTCTTTCAACCAATATCTTCAACTATCAGATATTCACTTTAATCCATCTAAACTTTACTGATGGTATTTTAATCATCAAACTCAGTGGTAGACATAGTGGGAGTTTAAGAACTCTTTAAAACATGGTAGATCCCTCAGTCGGGAAGCTGAAGGTTGTTGCAGAGACAAGAGGTTTACTTGTGAAATGAGTGAGTCACACCAGAAAAACAACACAGTAGAGAACTTAAGTTCCCGGCTCAGAATGTAAGTTCTATGAGAAACCTGGAGAAAATGGAATTAAAATTCTATCAGTACCCAGCCTGGCACCCTGTGACAATCGAGGGTGTGGGAAGGAAAGCATAAGAAGCAGGGGTTATATATATATATATGTATATATATATAATTACGACTGATTCACGCTGACGTACGGCAGAGACCACCACCACAACGTAAAGCAATTAACCTCCAATTAAAACAGTTTTATCAATAAATCTGAAGGTTTATAAACATTTTGAATGTCAGGAGTTCTACCAGGAAGATTATGTGGGTCTTTGACTTTGTGGCATAGGAAATCACATATTGTTCAACTTGTACTTTTTTAAATTCCAAAATAAAGGACAGATGATGTTGAAACCAGGGAGTAAGATCTCACTCTTGAATTGAGAGCAAGGAAAAGATGAAACTACACAAAAGTATGTATACAGGCTTGCTGCTGCTGCTGCTGCTAAGTCGCTTCAGTTGTGTCCGACTCTGTGCGACCCCATAGACGGCAGCCCACCAGGCTCCCCCATCCCTGGGATTCTCCAGGCAAGAACACTGGAGTGGGCTGCCATTTCCTTCTCCAATGCATGAAAGTGAAAAGTGAAAGGGAAGTCGCTCAGTCATGTCCAACTCTTAGTGACCCCATGGACTGCAGCCCACCAGCCTCCTCCATCCATGGGATTTTCCAGGCAAGAGCACTGGAGTGGGGTGCCTTTGCCTTCTCCATGTATACAGGCTTAGCCATGTCCAAAGCTGAGCTGGATGCTGTTTTCTGAGCAGAGGGCAGGGCCAAGCACTGAGTTGTTGATGAAATGATCACTCAGGTGGTTGTTAGCCTTAGAAGATCAGTATGGCTTCTGTGAAGAGTTCAGATAAGGAAGACAGTTTTACTTTAGACCAGTTAAAAATAAAAATACGTCTATGTACATACCTTTTATAGATTTATTTTGGCCTTTGTAAATATCACTGAGCCTTTACAGAGTACTTTAGTATATTTTGCCTTATTGGAGAATTATTCAATTAATGATGGTTCTGCACAAGATTCTAATGTTGATTCTCACAGAATTTATATATTGAGTGATTTATCCCCTTTCCTGCCAAAAAAAAAAAAAAAACAGAAATAGAAAATTATATATTTAGATTTTCATAGAGAAACTCAGAAATTGTAATTCCTTGAGAAACAGGAACATTTGAGACTCTCTGTGGAGGATTAGTTGTTATTCTAAAATTAGATCACAAAATCAAATTTCCTGAAATACAAAATCAAGGGGGTTGTAAATTTCAAGTTTTGGCAGCTTGGGCAGCACACAGGTAACTGTGGGAACATCTGATTTAGATCCGGGAAAAGAGAGTGGGGATTCGGATCTAATGAATCTTCATCTTTTTTCACTCGTGTAGTCTTTTGAATAGTAAATAAACTTCTGTAGATGCAGAAGAATATCTCTACCATGGAACTGCTTTCTCTGACTTCTTAGGGGAGCTTCTAAATCATCCCCCGTGCTCCTAACTGCTGCCAATTCCTAGAAATTTCTCTGATTTTAAGAAATAAATCCAAGAAACCGCAGCATTTATCTGGAGAGGAGAAAGAAAGGGATTTGTGAGCACACTTTAATGCTACAGGGATGGAGTAGAAATGATGTACAGAAGGCAAAGTGCTAGGTAGGGCTGATGCATTACCTATATCAGTTCATTAAATCCTGCAACCACTCTGCCAAGGAGCTACCTGTATTTTCAGAGGAAGAAACTGAGGGTCAATTTGCAACGTACCAAAGGACATGTGGCTTGTATGTGGCTAGGAATTTGAATCTAGATTTGTCTGAGCCCCACAGCCTTGGCTTCCCATCATGATGCTTTTATATCGTTGACTCTGGGGCAACATTTCAAACAGAGAAGAGGTAACATTTTATCTCATTCTCTGAGCCTATTCCAATTATTATTAAAAAGATCATCCATATATAAAAAAGAAGAAAGTTGGCTCTTCTTAGGATCTTCTGAGGGCTTAAAACATGTTCCTTTCCTCCAATCTATACAACTACTATTTCATACATTATTGGAAATTCCATCAGTATTTTATTCAATTGCATGCGTGCTCAGTCATGTTCAACTCTTTGCCACCCTGTGGACTGTAGTCCTCCAGGCTCCTCTATCCAAGGAATTTTCCAGGCAAGAATACTGGAGTGGGTGGCCATTTCCTTCTCCAGGGAATCTTCCTGATCCAGGGATTGAACCCGAGACTCATGCATCTCCTGCACTGGAAGGCGGGTTCTTTAGCAGCTGAGCCACCAGGGGAATCCTTTGTGTTAAATACTTCTTTCTCTTGGTTCTTCTTTTTGAAAGGAAAATATACCCAAGGAAAGGATGGCATATTAATGATTAAGACCAAAGTCTTAACAGTCAGTTAATTTACGTACCCTTTGAACCAGAGGATTCCGGATTACTAGAAAAGGAAAGATATGCTCTGTGGGTTCATAACTGGGATTGTAAGGCAACTAGGAAAGTAGCAATGGAGAAGAGGTTAATAAAACTAGTTCTGATATTAAAACAAATTGTACAGTCATTGGAAAAGGTTTTCATACTTTGAGGGGGGAAAAGCTTAGTTTTGCTTAGCTTGACATTGAAATAACAGTGTGATGAAACTTTGTCCTGAAATCCCAGGGGTAGTCACTGGGCGCCTACTCACGCAGGTAAGCTCAGAAGGGTAAGAACTGCATAGGCAGGGAGCTTGTACTGCCCGGATACCATGGTGGAGGCTCATAGACCCCATCACATTCTACCTTCACAGTGACTCTCGAAGAGAGGTTAGTAGACCCTCTACGCAGATGTTGCTAGTAGTAGCTATAAACATTCTCAATTTTAAAAAGATGCAGAGCAAATTATTCCTTAATTGCAGATCATTTTACAAAGATAAAAAACCAATGTTAGTTTAGGCATCACTGGCATATGGCAGAGCATGGAATTTTAAACCCGAAAACCTGTTTTTAAGCTCTGTGTTTGCCATTATGAGTTGCATAACTTTAAGCTAGGCATCTTGTTTTAAGCCTCAGTTCTTATCTACTGTATAAAGGAGTTTATTAATAACTGAACACCCAAAGCTTTGCGATGAAGTAGCTAGTCCGGTTTATTTAGGTAATGATTCATCACAGATACGCAGAGGAAGAGGCAAGAATGGGGGATGGATGGTAAATTGTCAGTCCTCAGAAAGAACCCTGGGTCTATCTCACAATATTGTTCAAGGCCATCTCTTCCCCCTAAATAACTTCTTTACTCACCCACACCATTGTGGTTCTTTATCCAGCTTTAACTGTCAGATTTCTATAAAACTGCCATAGATTACAAGATTTAAAAATTTTAAAGGCTTACATGCTCAGTATGAAAATCTCTAAAGTACATGTGTCACATGTATAAATAACATAAAAATGACTGTATTTTCGGATTAGCTGGAGGGGAACATCAGGTAAACACAAGCGTAACACCTGTGACTAGGAATCAAAACTACACATTTCAGGAGACTGAGGAACGATTCCCCTGAGTATCTTGATTCCTCACCGAATAAAAAATGGACTAAACCAGCGATCGAACAAGAGAGGTGTTCCAAGATGATGATCCAGTGAATGGTAGACACTTTCCTGGCATAGAACACCCACTGTTTGAGGAAATTTAGAAGTAATATTGAGACTAGCTCCTCCAATCCTAAATGTTTAAGGTTTCAAGCTCAGATCTTCTTCCCACCTCTTCCCTGTGGCTAAATGGAGAAGTAAGGTTTTCTGGACTATTTCCATAATGGTTTCTCTTGCGGAGCTGTTCTCTATGGGACATCAAGGTGGTCACGGCGACACGAAGTTGCCCCCTTGAATGCAGACCTGGCAATTCTAAAAGGCAGTTTAGAATGTTAGCATGTAACTAAGCAATCCCCCTGTCAGCGCGGGCTGCAGACCTGAGGCTTAACTGGGGCTAAAGGGTCAGCTTCCAAACTCACCCACAGGGCAGCTGGCTCATGCTCTACTAAGTTTGTTATGGACTGACTTGAAAGAAATCTAGGAAAGTAAGTGATTGTCAAGCTAAGTAAGGAATTTAAGTAAGGATGGTAGGATGTAGGATGCGGACCTCCCATCCTCCCCCTACTTTTGGGTATTAAACTGTGATGGTACTGTGTCTTTTTATGACTAAGGGGTCATAAAATGCAGTGTTTTGCTAGAGCTGGTGTGACGTTCATACCATGGCTTTCATTGCTCAAATGAAGGAGCTGAAATATCTATGTTAACAACCCCTAATGTCCACTCCCACTAAACTGAAAACGAGGGACCACCATAACAAGTGTGTATCAAGGGTTCCAACTCTTGGGAGAGGGATTTCCAACAAAATATTTAAAAGCACCAGAAGGGTGAAGCACAGTTAGAAGCAAGCTTTGGAGAAAAGAGTGGCTCGCCTGGATGAACTCCGCGAGCTCTTCCAGGAAACTGCCTTTCTGGGGAACTAAGAGTTAAGTCCTGGAAGTGTTAGGGTGGCTTTGTGTCAGGACAATATTCAGAATTCCCACCATTGTAATCACCAGGCCCTGAATCCGGAGGGAAAATACACTTTGTTGGAAAAGTGGTCTGAATGCCCACATGCTTAACTTGTTTTGGAGGGAGGCTTGGAACAATTGAGGCCACAAAGGTGTAGAAAAGTGAGCCAACCATGCCATGAGGACTTCCAGAAGAAAGAAAACATCTCAAAGTTTGAATTCATCAAGCCAAACTGCCTTACAATGGAACGGTGCTCTAAAAATGCTGATCTTCCCAGCTTTTCAAGAGCAAAAACTTAATTAAAAAAAAAACAAACCTATGTTTTTTTTGTTTTTTTGTTTTTTTTTAATTTTTTTTTTAAATTTTTCAGTGGGTTTTGTCATACATTGATATGAATCAGCCATAAAAACCTATGTTTTTAAAATAATAGATACCTATTCTTACTAGTATGAAAATTAAGTGGCTTGCCTTTGAAAAACTAACAAGCCTCCTTCTCCAAAAAGAAAGGCAATGATTTCTTTATCAAGCCTGACATTAATGTGGGCTGTCACTGAACAAAACTAGCAGGGTGAAATATCAAACTAGCAAGCAACGATGTTCTTCTATCTGTAATGTCTATATAGAGGTTTTAATGCGTTCATCAAGAGTTGCAAATTTGCATCAGCTTTCCCTCCACACTTCCTACAAGAACACTGTAGGTATACAGAGTTTAGATTCTTACACAAACATTCCTTGTCTTGTTGCTTTTTACACAAAATATTTACATACATTTATATGAAATATTTATCCTGTGCATCTATGGTAGTACTTTTAAGTTTTGACCTATCTTAAAATCTCCATAAAGCCAGTTTCATGAATAATTTGGTAAATGTTAACATACCATACTGTCTGAGTCACTGCGAAAGCCCAACATATCCTAGTTAGCACCCAATAGACTGTCACTAATTCATTTTACTCAGGTTGATAACAAGTTAATGGTTTGACACTAGAAAATTTATGAGTCTTCTATGAAGATCTTCTGTATTCATATTATACCTCTGACTAGATCAAAAGATTTTAATTTTTTTTTAATTAAAAAAAAGTGGCTCAGTGGTAAAGAATCCGTCTGCATTACAGGACACATGTGTTCAATCCCCAGGTTGAAAAGTTCCCCTGGAAGAGGGCATGGCAACCCACTCCAGTATTCTTGACTGGAGAATCCCAGGGACAGAGGAGCCTGGTAGGCTACAGTCCATGGGGTCACAAAGAGTCAAACATGGCTGAAGCGACTGAGCAAGCATACTTTGAAAATAGTTTTATCTTATTCTAAAGTACTCTTAAAAGTTTATGTGCAAAAAATTAAACAGATTTGTACATTAAAATATATAACTTATAGTAAAACAGAAAAGTGTTAGAAATATTATACATAAATATTTATTATCAATGCTGTGGACAGAAATATAAGAAAAAATACCCTTCCATGACATCACCATTTAAAAATAATGACTGTTAATAGTTTAATGTATTTCCACTAAGGTTTTATTTCTATCATTTTTTTTTATGCTCAGGCCATGTACTGAACTTTATTTCATCCTGCAAACATCATTATAAATATCATTAATTTTTCATAAAATATTTAAAGCTGTATAACACTTCTTAATATGGATTAAGTGTTATTTAACTCTCTTTTCTTTGGAATATATATGTAATTTCTCTCTAAAACTGCAATTTAACTTTTTTGTTACATTATTTCCTAAACAAACTTTCCCAGGAGTACAAGGCCAAAAGAAGTGATACCTTTTCAGATTTATAATCCACAGTATCACATTGCTTTCTGTTCACCAGCAGGGAGAACAGAGATGTTCTCACTCCCAAACAGTCTGAGAATGTGTTTCTCTAACTTTCTATATTCTCATCTGAATATTCTAATATTCTCTTTTTTTCTTCTCAAAATTCATTTAAGTACCTTATGATTGCTTTGCATTTTTTTTTTTTTTGCAGCTAAACAGTTTTTGTCAGATTTATTATCTATTTATCTTCTGTAAGATATCTTCTCTAGTGCATTTTGGAAACACTCTTTATATGGCTTTTCCTTTGAACTGATAACAAAACAGGTCTAGGACCAGTTCCTAGAAAATACATTTTCTTTTGATACGGTAAAAACACTAGAATCTGGAAGTGAGGCTTTCTCTAATGTTGGCTTTGTTCCCAAGGTTCACATAGAGCATTTGATTCAATGATCCTGTAACATTCTGCAGGACAATTAAGTAGCTATAGTGATCAATTCTTATACCACATCGTTAATCTCCTGCTCCTTCCCATAAGAACTCTTACCACTCCTTATTTTGAAATAATATTTAAAAATCAGAATTAAAATCACATTTTTTTATATTCCATCTTAAAACATCCTAAAAATCAACTTGACTATGAATTCTGGAAAAACTCTAGCCACAGGTCATAACATCCCTGTGCACCACAATGACTTGACTGAGAAATACTGGATAAGACTCAGACATATAGGAGGAAGCTCTTCTTTGGTACAGAATTGGCTGCCCAAGAAAATGAAAGTGGAAACGATCAACTAAGAAAGATAATTTTCTTATTTATAAAAATAGAGCTCATCTCAAATATGGCTTATGTACTCAAAATGTAAGGCAGAGCTTGCCGCGCCTCCAGGCCCTCCATTTGACTCAGAACGATCTCAGGTCCTATACACCTCGTGCCTACCTCTGCCACCTCCTCTCTGCCTCGCCCTTCCCCTTCATCCCTTTCATTCATTCTGCTCCAACCCTTCTGGCCTCTGGGCTGTTCATGGAATAAGCTGGGCAAACTCCTACTCCAGACCTGGCCTTTGCATCAGCTGTTCTCTGCCTAAATTTTCTTCCCCTCAACATCCCTGTGCGAACACTTGCTTACTCTAACACTTGCTCAAATGACTCCTTCTCGATGAGGCCTATCTAACTCCCTTATTTAAAGTTACAACCTGTCCCCTGTCCTCACGTATCTGAACCCCTGTACCCTGCTCTACATTTTCTCTCCATAAAAATTATCACCTAACTTATTTGTCATGTCTGTTGTCACTCTCCTTGTTAGAATATTAAGTTCCAACAGGGTAGAGATCCTTGTTTTGTTCACCAACGTCTATCCCAAGGACCTAGAGTAGTACCTGGTAAATTGGCATTCAAATATTATTTGTGGAATGAATTAAAAATATTTTTAAAGGAAAGTACAGACAGTATGCTACGGACAGCATTTGTCTGGGTATCCATGACCCACCTTCGTCTCATGTCAACTTTTTGATAATATAGATCAATGTTGTTGACTTGTTGATCTGACAAATAGTCATCAGTCAGACTCTGTATCAGCACTGTCCTAGGTCCCAGCAATCCAAGGAAGAGAAAATATAATCTCTATCATCAGTGAATGTGCAGACGAGCAGCACACAGCAGGGGCACCCAGCCTGGTCCAACCGGGGGTGGGGGGTGCTCAGGAAAGACAGATCATCAAACGGAGAGCTGAGGCAGGAGGAGGTGGGATGAAGGCCACAAAGTGTGCAGAAGACACTCCAGATGAAGGAGGCAGGATGTTCAAAGGTCTGGCATGATATGGCTGATACCTACCATCAGTTCTAAGCTATGGCATTTGGACTTTATCCTGAGAGTGGTAGGGAGTCATGGAAACATCGAAATAGAGTGTAAGATGACCAGATTTACCTCTTAGAAAGAGCACACTGTCCTCTGACTCTCAAAGTGTGTTAAACAAGCATTTTATCAAATGCTTACAATCATCGAAATGCTTTTTCTTTGCACTTTGGGGGAAATTACAAGGTATGCCTAAGGAAAGAAATTTTAAACTGTATTGGTAAACTATGTTTTAAGCATAAGAATAAGAGGTATTGAAAAAAGCTTTGTTTTTCCAAAGTTAATTACAATATGGAAAAGATATAAAAT
Source organism: Muntiacus reevesi (assembly GCF_963930625.1). Taxonomy (NCBI): domain Eukaryota; kingdom Metazoa; phylum Chordata; class Mammalia; order Artiodactyla; family Cervidae; genus Muntiacus; species Muntiacus reevesi. The sequence continues at coordinate 160,865,272 of NC_089252.1, read as the reverse complement.
TTTTTTTGAGTTTTTTTTTTTTTTTCCAGTGGGTTTTGTCATACATTGATATGAATCAGCCATAGAGTTACACGAATTCCCCATCCCAGTCTCCCCTCCCACCTCCCTCTCCACCCGATTCCTCTGGATCTTCCCAGCCCAACAGGCCTGAGCACTTGACTCATGCCTCCCACCTGGGCTGGTGGTCTGTTTCACCACAGATAATATACATGCTGTTCTTTCGAAACATCCCACCCTCCCCTTCTCCCACAGAGTTCAAAAGTCTGTTCTGTACTTCTGCGTACTTTTGAGTTTAAATGAATTATTTTCCTTTTAATTAATTTCACTATTTTTAAATAAGTTAAACAAATTCAGTTTTCTTTATTTCCTAAAATTAAAAACTAAAGGTTCAAAAAGCTGACTGAGAAGGAATACATTTACAACTTTCAATGTCAGAAATCTTTGTTGTTGCTTCAGAAATGTGCAGCAGAAGCAAGCTGCCATGTATTCTGAAAGTATGTTTGATACACGTGACTAGAATTTACAAAGAGGCAGAGTTACATTCTTTATAAGCCCCTGGCCTTTTCTGCCTGGGAAGGCTAACCATCCTGTCATCAGTGTCATACCCTACCATGAGTATAACTGAGGTGTCAAGAGTTACCCCTCCCTGCTACACTCTCCAAATAGCCAATGGTGTCCTGAGATTCCTGGTAGGGGCCTCAATAAAAAGAATCTCTGGGGCAGAATATCCTTCTGTACCCTTATTCCACCTTTCTGATGTTAAATGATCTCTAACCACTTTCACGATTTCATATCAAGAGAGTTGAGGATTGTGGGGAGGTAAAAAGCATTTCCAGAAGAGTTAATATTGCTTAAGGTTAGAGTTTTACATTCTTGATTAAATATATGTGTTCAAATTTTGTCAAACTCAAAACAGCGCTAGTGATTCTGCAAGAGAGAGATTTTATCAGGTACCTCCATCAGAACTTATGAATAAGACTTTGAATAACTCTCAGTGAGGATTCTTATCTCATTGGCAATATTTGAGTTCTGTTTTTGTATTTCTGGCATGTTTTCCAATACCATCAAGTTAATTCAATTCTCAGCAGATACTGGGTGTCCTACCAATTTAACTCAAATCCCACAGATTAAGAGTTTAATCTTCAGCCTCCTCTCTCCTAGTTCTCAGACGTCAGTGGGTGGTACTGAAAGTTTCAGCTCTCCAATCATTTGTTCTTTCTGGTGACAGCCCTTTTCTGAGACCATCTAGAAGGCTAAGTTTAAGCTGCTTCACTAATATAGACTCAGATATCTGTGCTCCAAAGGGGTTCTTCCTTGCGAATAATATACTCACTCTTACCTCTCAGGAAATTTCAAGGATTTTAGGAGATCTGCCAGAAAACTGGGGACAAAGACCAGATATATTTTTTATTATGTGTGTGTGCTCTGTCATGTCCGACTCTGTGACCCCATGGACTGTAGCCTGCCAGGCTCCTCTGTCCGTAGGATTTTTCAGGCAAGAATATTGGAGCAGGTTGCTATTTCCCACTCCAGGGGATGTTCCTGACCCAGGGATTGAACCCACGCCTCTTGTGTCTTCTGCATTGGCAGGTGGATTTTTTTTTTTACCACTGTGCCACCTGGGAAGTCTTTTATTATACTACAGTATTATTTCCTTTTTTTATAGCCATGGGTCAGAGAATGAACTCTAGAACCAGACTACCTGGGTCCAAACCAAGTGCTGCAACTAACTAGATTTGTGACTTTAGGTCAAATTACTTAACCTCTTTTTGACTCACTCTCCTCATCTGTAAAATGGAGATAATAACAGTGATGGGGTTTACACACAAAATATGCCACTTTGACATGTTAAATTTCTTACACTGAAGGAATTTAAAACAAAGCAGAAGCAGGAAGATCACTCTGACCTCCTCACTCTTGCCCTTCTTCCCTGAAACTGTAAAACTTCCACATGAGAAATGTCCTCCATGTACCAAGAGGAAGGAAGACACTCTTATTACCAGAGATAAGGAATCAGGGGCTAAGAAACAGGTACAAACAAACTTTGTTAAACTAGACTCATTCTTCCTAGTTACTTCTTCATTGCTTATTATCCCTAGGTCAAGCCTTTTATCTTATCAATTCTTCACGAATTTATTGTTTCTTTGTCTAAAATGTATAAAAGCTTCCTGTTCTGGTTACTTCCTCACATCTTGTGAAGGTTTCCATGTATAAAGTAAAAATACAGTCACACTTAATATGCTTTTCACTTATTAATCTGTCTTTGTCAGTTAAAATTTCTGACCCAGAAGAAGGCCGGGGACAACCTTTTCCTCTTGTATGACAGTCTCCACTTCACAGCATTGCAATTAGTTAATATGCTTAAGCCCAGGGAAGAGTGCCCGTACAAGGTGAGAGTTTTGTAAATATTAGCTATGATTATCTGTCAAGTCTTAAGTTGTCCCACAGCGCTTTGAATAAAAGTCAGCATTAAAGAATCCCCTGAAATAGGTGAATGGCAATTCCAGAATTAATAAGTGCATTGGATTATTGGTCACATCATGTTTTAACTTATTGAGTGGCATATGCAATGAACAAGGATCACACCCATGCAAAATTAACCCTGACAAACAAAAGTCAGAAACTTTAAGATGGTCAATCTGTGGTTATATTGTTTTGTTTTATCATTGTTCCTACTTCTCTGTTGGGTTTTGTTTTTGTCTTTCTCCTGCAGTTATATTTTTTTCAAATTCAGAAGAAGCATGATGCATTTAAATAATATAGCCTAATGGGCTTCCCTGATAGCTCAGTTGGTAAAGAATCTGCCTGCAATGTAGGAGACCCCAGTTTGATTCCTGGGTTGGGAAGATCCACTGGAGAAGGGATAGGCTACCCACTCCAGTATTCTTGGGTTTCTCTTGTGGCTCAGCTGGTAAAGAATCCACCTGCTGTGCGGGAGACTTGGGTTCAGTCCCGGGTTGGGACAATCCCCTGGAGAAGGGAAAGGCTACCCACTCCAGTATTCTGGCCTGGAGAATTCCATGGACTCCATGGGTCGCAAAGACTCGGACATGACTGAGCGACTTTCACTTTCACTTTCAATGGCTGTAAGGTCTTAACTCACATTAAGGTGTTGGAACTGCTAAAAGATAAATGGAAGACTAAGAAAAATTTTAAGGGTTGATGTGAGCAAAAATCAATTTGAATCAGGCAGTACCCAGCTGGAAATTGTTAGGAACCCTCTGCCCACAGGAGCTGGGGGACATGCTTTTTGAGGCAGAAGTATGTAAGTACACTGTTTCATTGGCCGTAGCTTACGTATTTGCATTATTTGGGAAAGCCTAATTTCCTGCTTGTGGTGAGTTGTCCTCAGATTTCAAGACCTTAACCTTGAGGGACAGACACGCTAAGGTTTTGGTTTTTTTATGCATGTGGGCTACAGAGGCATTAGAACCACCTTGATATAATGGTCTCCTTGTTTAATTAATTGAGCAAAACAAATACAGCAGTCAATGATGGCACTGAATTAACAGAGAGGACCTCAGACCCGGAACCATGCCCCACATAAGAGCTGAAGCATGTCTCCCCAAAGGGCCTATTTCAGAAGCACTGGGATCCTCAGTGCAGTTGACAAGAGTCAAAATAATACCAAAACCGGAATCCTTTACCCCTTAGCTTGACTTAACTTGAAACAGCAAATTTTCCTTTCATCAGATATTTAAGGTTCCACATGTTTAGAATTCAGCAGGAGGGATTAACTTTGATAAATCAAGAATTGCTGCTCATATCCAGAAAATATAAGAAATAAACCTTTTTTATTTTGGTTTCTGTTCATTTAAAGATCACATAAATATGCTCATGCTTGGAAGCATGCATTCTTCTTTGTAGACTTCAGTGATGAAAATAGAATAATTAAAAAGTGGATGGCATTTCTATCTAATCCATTCATCAAATATTTATTGAGGAACTATTATGTCTCAGGCACTGTCCTGGATACTGAGCAGAGCAATGGAAAAGTCCCTGCCCTCATAAAGCACTCATCGTGGAGTGTATACACTGCACAGTGTACACATAATGGAGTGCATATGTTGCAGAGGCAGACAAGGAAAAAACAAGTGAGAGCAATATGCTATGTGACAAAGAGAAAATTAATTAAACAGAGTGGTCAGGGAAGACTTGATCATGAGGAAACATTTAGCAAAGACCTCAAGGAGATGAGGCTTACCTGGTGGCTTAGATGGTAAAGAATCTCCCCTGCAATGTTGGAGACAATGCAATCTGTGGTTCAGGAAGATCCCCTGGAGAAGGAAATGGCACCCCACTCCAGTATTCTTGCCTGGAGAGTCCCACAGACAGAGGTGCCTTATGGGCTACAGTCCGTGCGGTTGCAGAGAATCAGACATGACTGAGCTCAGAGTTGAGGATTTTCTAAGGGAAGAGCATTCTAGGCAAAGGACCCAGAGATACCAAAGCTCTGAGGTGGGGCATGTGTATCTGAGGAATGGGAACAGGATCAGTCTGACTGCAGCAGACTGAGCAAGGCCGGGTGCAAGAGCAGGATGTATATTTAGAGACATCAGGATGAAGGGACAGCACGTAAACCACATAGTAACCTGGGCCACTGAGGATTTTGGCTTCTCGTCTGGAAAACGGGAAATTTGGGGAGTGCTGGGGAGTGTCCCGATCTTACGTTTAAGAAGAACGGTATGGCTATTGTTTAGAGAATTAACTAAAGGGGACAAGAGAGACCAGGTGACAGCCTACTTCTGTGAATCAGGTGAGAGATAACGGTGCCTTTGGTCATGCTGATATTAATGGCAGTAGTGAGGAATGGATGGATTCTGGACATTTTTGGATGTGCAACCAACAGGATTTGCAAATGGATGAAATGTGAGGTATAAGAACAAGAGAGAAATCAAGAATGACTCCAAGGCTTTTAGCCTGAACAACTGAAAGGCTGGAGTTGCCATTTGCTGAATAGGAATCCCGCTGGGATTAACAGGTTTGGAGAAATGAAATTAGACATGTGCTATTGGACACAATAAGTTTGAGATACCTGTTTATTAGCTATCTAAGCAGCAGTGTGGAATATGCAGTTGGATTTCTGATTCTTCTGCATCCTGAATATAGTCCTTCCAGCTACATGTTTCAACACTACTGAGACATACATGAATTGCCACTTGATATAAAACATGTTTGTGAACTTCTAGAAGAAATTTGGAACCTCAACGCTGCTTTCAGAGAAAGCAAAATACTAACAGGAAGAATATAATTTGTATGCTTATGAGTAGAAAGAGTCCCAGACAGAGCTAATTCTGCCTACAGCAGCTACAACAGGCACCAAAGGGTAAAAGCAGGTTCAATCTGCAGGTTTAACTGCAGTTCAATCTCAAATAGGCCATGGTTTTAAGCGTCTCCGTGGTCTTTGGTACTAAGTATAGATTGATTTGATTTTCAAGCACACGGGCAAACAATGTTTCCTGTGCCAGATATGTATTTTTGCACAACATAGTTTGAAAGCTCTCAGCACGAACACTCCAGTTGCAACTGACCTCTGTCAGGGGCGGCAATTGCATCAGGACATGGAGCATGAGAAATACAAAAAGAAGTGAAGAGATAAATTTGGAGCAACAGGGAATGGCAGTGAGGAAATTTCAGGAAATACAAAACGTAAAGTAGAGGTTAGAAAACCAAATGCCTTCTGGAGAAAGGCAGGTCGTGTCAATGGGTGAAGCCAGCCTCCTGCGCTCCTGCGCACAGACGCACAATAACAGGAAGTGGTGGGGACCGAGGGGATCCATCAGCCGGGCACACGTTTCCTCCGAGAAAGGGAGCGTGTCGGGGCGCGGGGGTGCGGGGAAGGCTCTTTGTTGTCATACAAGACTGGGAGTACCGAGTGGGCAGATCTTACCTGATTTTAAGAAAAGCCAGACATCTAGATGTGTACGGGAAATCTCCTGATTTGTAAATGTTGTCATTTAGCTCACATTTCCGAAAGGCACTATGTAAGCCAAACAAAACTTTATCTGCAAGCTGCTTTCTTTAGATCCCCACTTCACAACTTCTAACACTGCTATTTACATACAAATAGTTTTAACTATTGACTAAATTGAGCCATTAAATTCCAACATAGTTATGACAATTATTTCTCCTACACAGGAGAACCCATTCTTTTCTTCTGTAGGACCTGGAGTTTCTGTTTTACTATGAAGTCCTAATATAAAGAATAAATATAAGGTAATCATATAATGAAAATAATTCCTTTTGGGGGTTTTTCAAAATAAAAGTTACTGATTTTTTGTTACCATTCTTGCATAAATCTCCTCAAACTAAAGTCTACATTAAATTAAGTATAATGCAGAATGAGGCAGCCATGCCCTGCTGCTTCCAAAATAGGTTTTGCAAACTTCTCATGAAGTATTCTTTTGAGGATGCTCAGCTTCAGAAATTATATAGGCTGGTGGGAAAGGACTGGTTCTAACTGGAACGAACAAATGGAGGGAGCAGTTTTCATTATGATTAGGTCAGTCTACACAGTCTTTCCTATAACTCATTTTCTCCATCATTCAATATAGAAATTTCCATTAAAAAGCAAGCATACTGGATGAGTGAAGAGCATTAGAGGAATGCTTGAATTCCTTTGGTTTGCATCTGGATGTCCTCTAAGCTGGGTTAACCCAAGCAGACAGCTAGACCAGGGTTGGGGCCCTGTGATTTGAAAAAGATCTGGGCAGAGTTCTGTCTTCCAGGAAACTTTCCTTAGGGACGCTTGCGCTATGGTGGCTTCATTTCTACCCATACAGATAGATGGGGCCGCGGGCAGGAGTCTTCATTCTTTTTACTAAAATAATTGAGAAAGCAGATACCCCAGAGTAGGGTGATGTCTTAAAACACTTGTTAGCTAACTCGTTATGCCAAAGAGTGACTTTTAATTTTTTTTCTTTTCTCAACAGGGGCAGGGAGCTGAGACAGCAAGAGCAAGAAGAAATGACAGAGGCTCCAGAAGTCTGGAAAGGAGATGAACTGGAGGTGTGAGGTGTCGCTTAATTCTGCCTAGTGCTAGCTCCAATTCCCAGGAGAGCGAGGGTGCAGATAGAGACTTCAAATCTCCATGCAGTGACAAATCAAAATGCTCTCAGGCTTTTGGGGGGAAATTTTTTTTTTTTAAGTATCTGTTGCTCCAGATGAAAATAGAAAAGAGCTTAGAATTTAGAGAGAGGAAGGATCATTTTAATTTCACCCAAGCCCCATTTTGTATATAATCTCTGATGCCTTCAGGAAAACTTTCCTGACTGTGTAAAAGATGTGTGGAAAACTGTGGAGGAAAAAGCAAAGTGAAAGAGCTTGGCTCCGAGTTGACAAATCTATCTTGGTCAGTTACCTGTAAAAGGAGTAGGTCTTCCTAGGCAAACTTTGGAGAGATTTGCTGACATGGGGCTAAGGAGGGGTAAGCCTGAAGTCAGAAGTTGCTGTTGAAAATGTAACCCTGCTCACAAATAAGGAAGTTCTCTGCTGTAGACTCTGGTGCAAATGCCTGCTAGCCATGTGTTTGCTCAGTGATTTCTTTGGCACTTTGTAAAACCCCGTAGGATCTCAGGATATTAGTGCTTCCTCCTGACTTACTCTTCATAAATGGACCTTTTAGTCACCCTTTACTACCAGTTAGCTTCATGCGAAACTCCTTTTATTGAAAAAGGGAAGAAAGGGAAGTGTCTTTTCTCTTTTCCCTTGCCTTATCAGGTTAAAGAATATTATTTCTTTTTAGAGGGTCAGCATATTATTTTATTCTCGCTAAATACTTGGGTTATGGATGTTAGACATCTCATGAGATCTATGGTCTCAGTCCACAACAGTTTTAGATAAAGGGGTGCTTACAGCAAAAGATTATGTTGACTTTTTATTTCTCAATGAAGAAAAACCCACCAAATACCATGCATGAGAAAGTGCTCAGGGCTGGTGCACTGGGAAGACCCAGAGGGATGGGATGGGGAGGGAGGCGGGAGCCAGGATCGGGATGCGGAACACATGTAAATCCATGGCTTATTCATGTCAATGTATGGCAAAAACCACTACAATATTGTAAAGTAATTAGCCTCCAACTAGTAAAAATAAATGAAAAAATAAATAAATAAAAGAATATATATATATATAAAAAGAAAGACCCACCAAATACCATGTAGTAAACACTTCTGTGTTTCAAAGATCTGAAATAGAAGACAGTAGATTCTTAGTGTTAGATAATCTTTCTTTACTGAGATTATTATTTAACATTTTCATTTACAAATAGCATGATACTTGACTGAATCACATCAGAAATGGATAATTCTCTACTAGTTTATATAGTTGATACTTCATTTCTTTGCCTAAATTCCCTGGGTCTTGCTTCATCATTTCCCAGATGCTGTCTTAATAGCTCAGTAGTTAGAGGAAGCAATTCTGTTCAACTGAGGGAAGGGAAGACAAAATCCAGGCCAAGCTGGGAAACAGCACCATGGAAACAGACCTACAGCAAAAGAGGAAGTGGCCCTGGGTTCTGCTTGGGTTGCACGCACGAATGGCAGGACTTCTATGGAGGGGAATTCTCTGTCTTTCCACTACTCAGCCATTGAGGGGAAGTACAGAAATACCAGCAGGGAAGTGAAGGTGACACTTAGGTCAGATGGAGCTCCATGGGCATCCTTCGTGCCCCAAGCAGTATGCAGCCTGAGAACTACATGCCATCGCCCTCTTAATCGGTTCTGGATGGATAAGAGTGAGCTCTGGATTTCCCTGAATCCTAATCTGTTCACTGCCCATTACTAACAACTCATTGAGACCTGAGTTTCATCTTTAAAATCAGGATAATACTATACCTGCTCCATTGAATTGTAGGATAATTAAAGGAGATGACCCAGACAAACCAGTGCAGAAGCACAGAACTTGACACATAGCTCCAGGAGAAAGCAATTGAGAAATTTTTTTTTTTTTTTTTTTGCTAAAGTGTGTATATATTACATGAAACGTTTGGCAGGTTCCTCAGTTGCTGTGGATTAGGCGAAGGGGAAAGATGATAAAGCATTGGTGGGAGAGGAGAAAGAAGGGAAATCAGAGCACTGGAATGGAACAACCCCAGGGAGAGGGGACCACAGATAACTCTACATGGAAAGAGGCAGATAAAGCAACAGAGAGAATCCTTAGGTAAGGTAAGCCACCGGCACAACTGTGTGTATTTTTAGAAAATCATGCGATTTGAGCATTCTGGTTCCACTGCAGTGTTTTGTTTTCTCGCTTTTATCTTGTGTTCAGCCTCACCTCACACATTTCACCATGCCCCTCTTCTTCCTTATAAGATTTTCTGTAAGGTTCCTCCCCTTTCTCCTCCCTCATTCTTGCTCTCTTCCCGCACCCATTTTTTTCCCCTCTTAATTCTTACTGGTACTTTCATTATGCTTTAGTTCTCTTTTGCTGTTCTTGTAAAGCATTACTCTCTCTACCCTGCCAGCTACCTTCTTTTTCTCCCTTCCAGATCATGAGAAAACTATTTTTTCTTTCTCCAAAAGCAGTCCTCTTTTTACTTCACAAACTCTCTTCTTCGTATCCATTATTATCTGCCCCACTGGCCACTCATCTTCTCTTGGCTAATTTTTGTTATTCATGCCACCTGGAGATGCTCAACGACCATTCACCTGTACATGTGCTAAATGCAGGTGTTTGCTTACTGGCCTTCAGATTTTCTGTATTTCAAAACCTTTGTTAGAGAACATTGCTATGTGAACAGAGGGCCTTGTCCATTATCATGTTGTTAGAGATAACTGGCAAGTACAATGTAAGAGTTCATAGTGATATTTAGAGTGGCTTTTCTTCAAACAAAGATATTTTGGAATATAAAAGTGTTAAAAAAAAATTGTCCAGGACTATTTAACAACAACTACCCAGATTACTCACCAAAAATGACTTCTCTTGCTTTTTCCAAGGTAACTGAACACAAAGTGGGTCTGGCTTGGCTGATCCACTGATTGTTTATACTACCTTAATGAGCCTGAGCATTGTTAAGTCAGACTTTAACCTGAATAACAGTGTAGACGCATGTAAATGTGTGATTTAATGAAAAGCAATTCCCCAAGAACTTGACGTGGTCTAGATTCCACCATGGGAAGGCCATGTTGGTTGAGAGGACCCACTTCAACTAATATAGATACCTCTTTTCCATTTGCCTGAGGCAAAGGGCTGGTTTGCTACAAATAATATAAAGAAGAAATGAGTTACTTGTCTTTGGACACTTTGTGACTCTGGTGAAGTTAAGTCTTTAATTCTGTTTTTTAATTAGGGCCAAACTGAAATCATTCTTGGGGGAAGCCACAATAAAAAATTTGTCCCCAAAGTCCCAGTGTTTTAAGACTTGTCCCTTATGTGGCATGCATACATCCCTCTAAGGAGTATATATCCCTTTATCTCTGAAATGGAGGAAATTTTATAATTACTTAGTTTGGGAGAAAAAAAACCTGTATTACAATCGACAAAACTGAATTCTGACCATAGTGCCTCCTCTACTCCTAACGGTGGTTCTGGGCATGGTATGTCACTTTGCTGTTTTCATCTCACTCTGAAAGTGAAAGTGTGAAACTGTTAATCACTCAGTCACGTCCAGTTCTTTGCAACCCCATGGTCCACAGCCCACCAGAATCCTCTGTCCAAGGAATTCTCACTCTACTCATCTATTACGTATGCTTGCCTTGAGTTATTGGTTACCAAGGATAACCAGAGAGCTGAATGACCATATAAACATGAGGGGGTTCCCCCCAAAGTTCACTGTGTGCTTAAAATGCTATTGTTGGTAATAATGAGGTTGAGGTCATCATGGTGGTGATCTTGTCAAATCTCTTGTTGTTGTTCAGTCAAGTTGTGTCCAACTCTTTGCAATTCCATGGACTGCAGCATGACACACCTCCCTGTCCCTCACCATCTCCAGGAGTTTGTCCAAGTTCATGTCCATTGGATTGGTGATGCCATCCAACCATCTCATCCCCTGCCATCCTCTTCTCCTTCTGTCTTCAATCTTTCATAGCATTAGGGTCTTTTCCAATGAGCTGGCTGCTCGCATCAGGTGACCCAAGTATTGGAGCTTCAGCTTTAGCATCAGTCCTTCTAATGAATATTCAGGGTTGATTTACTTTAGGATTGATTGGTTTGATCTCCTTACAGTCCAAGGGACTCTCAAGAGTCTTCCCTAGTACCAAAGTTCAAAAGCATCAATTCTTTGTTGCTCAGCCTTTTTTATGGTCCAACTCTCACATCCGTACACGACTACTGGAAAGACCATAGCTTCGACTATACACTTTTTGGCAAAGTGATGTCTCTGCTTTTTAATATGTTCTCTAGGTTTGTCATAGCTTTTCTTCTAAGGAGCAAGCCTCTTTTAATTTCATGGGTGCAGTCACCATCCTCAGTGATTTTGGAGCCTGCCCAAAAGAAAATCTATCACTGTTTTCACTTTTCCTCTATCTATTTGCCATAAAGTGATGGCACCATTATTCATACTTATAATACCTTATTTTCTCCTTGAGTGATTGGTAAATCTTCTCTATAGACCACTGAGAAAGGTCATGATGGGAGAATCATTTTGGATTCAAAGCTTTTTTAATCTGTAAGTTCTTAGTTATGTCTCACTTTTAGCAGATCATTTAATGAGATTTACTGCAAAATGCCTAGATAAGTAGCTTTAAGAATTGTGTCTGCTTCTGAAACCCAGCTGTAGCAAGGAAACCATCTGCGCCCTCCATTACTTCTAGCCTCTCCCCATTTCAAAGACCTCTCTCTTGAGATGTAGTGAGAGTGAAAGCGTTAGTCACTCAGTCGTGTCTGACTCTCTGCGATCCCATAACCCACCACACTCCTCTTGTCCATCGACTTCATCAGGTAAGAATACTGGAGTGGGTTGCCATCCCCTTCTCCAGGGAATCTTCCCCACCCAGGGATCAAACTTGGGTTTCCTGCGTTGCTGGCAGATTCTTTACGGATGAGCCACCAGGGAAGCCCCCTCCAGTCAAACTGATCTACATTTCTTGCTTAACATGGAAATCTCCAGGGGCTCTGCATTTCCATCTACACCAAGTAGAAACTCCTCTCCAGCTGCCACTGAAGTCTGGGACCTGGGCACACGCACTCTGCCGCCCGCCCTCTTGTTTTCTGTCCTCTTCTCTATGGGCTGTTGCTTCTCCAGTGCTGATTCCCACTTCTCTGCCTTCCCCCACATGGTTCCCCTGACCCAGAGTGCCTTTTCTTCTGCTTAAGAGAAGCCTGCCCATTTTATGAGGCCTAGATCAAATTCTATCTTCTCCAAGATTCCTATACTGACTTTTCCAACAAACCCAGATTCTTCTGGCCCTTTCAGGTTCTATGGTATCTAGATCCCATAACCTATACTATATAGGACTTATATGTATGTTATCTTCCGTATCACTTAAGTGTACTTAGTTGCCCAGTCATGTCTGGCTCTTTGTGATCCTTTAGACTGGTCGTCTGCCAGGCTCCTCTGTCCATGGAATTCTCCAGCATCCTGGAGTGGTTTGCCATTTCCTCCTCCAGGGGATCTTCCTGACCTAGGGATCAAGTCTGCGTCTCTTGTGTCTCTTGGTTTGTTGGCAGATTCTTTACCTGCTGAGCCTGTTGCTTACCTTCTTTACTTGCTGGGGAAGCTCAATTACCACTTAGGACCTAGTGGGAAAAAAAAACATGACACAGAGTTTAGCTAAAAGACTTTGAAAGTATGGGTTGGGTAAGGAGAAATAAGCAAGGGGAAATGAAGCAGGATGGAGCGAGCAAGTTTGGAAAACTCTTAACCACCTGTAGGCTTGAGAGGGCAAGGGAACTGAATGGTTTCGAGAACTCCAAGCTATCGCTGTAGGAAAAGGCTATCTGACAAGAGCTGAGGTCAAGGAACCCGGCCGGTCTGTGGCAAGCTGTCATGGCAGGAAGACAGGAAGATCAAGAGCTTGACCTCATTGTCCTGAGTCTTGGGTGTCTTGCCAGAACTTTCCATCAGCTAAATCCAGCTGGAAGCCAGTGGGTATGAGAGCTCATTGATGCTGTCTGTAAAGCCCCCTGTGGCACAGAGTAGGGTGGGAAGAATGTATCTGAGGGGCAAAAGGAAAACATGCAACATGTGGTCTTTACTGTGGGGTTGAAAAGTTTCCTGGAGTATATGTTTTCTCCCAAAGTAGACTTACAGGGTAGAGACCATGACTTGTGTTTGGCCTTTGTCTTCCACAGTGCTTAGCTCAGTGTGAACTAGGAAAAGTGTAAAAATATATATACATTGAGATTGTATGAAAAATAAAGGGGAAGAGGGCTGGTTCTAACCTCCCGCATCTTTTTTTTTTTTTTTCTTTTCTTTTTAAATTGGAGGATAATTGCTTTGCAATGTTGTGTTGGTATCTGCCACACAGCAACACAACATAGTTATAGGTGGTGATAGTAGTAAAGAACCCACCCTCCAGTGCAGGAGATGTAAGAAATTCAGGTTCGATCTCTGGGTTGGGAAAGTCCCCTAGAGGAGGGCATGGCAACCCACGCCAGTGTTCTTGCCTGGAGAATCCCATGGATATAGGACCTTTGTGGGTTACAGTCCATAGAGTTGCAAGGAGTTGGACATAACTGAAGTGACTTAGCACACATGCATACATATATATGCAATCTCCCTTCTCTCTTGAACCTCCTCCTCCCTACTTCCCACTTTTGGTTTGGTATCTTTTGAAGCATCTAAGCCTTACTTACTTACTTACTTACATCTAAGCCTTTACCAACTCAAAGTAAAATCCATGTGGCTTTAGCTGTTCCTTTGACCTCAACCTTGTGACTTCCTAGCTCTTGCCCATGCCACTACTCTAGCCATATGCCCTCTAGCTGTGCCCCAAGTATATTTCCACTTCAGGGCCTGTGCATCCGCTGGGCCCTTTGCCTGCAGATTTCCACATGCTTTGTACTTCTTTCAAGTCTGCTATAATGTTGTCTTATCAGAGAGGCCTTCACTGATGATCCTCAGTAAAACAGTACCATCTCTCATTTCTCTATCCCCTCTTACATCACATCATGTTCTGTGTAGTATTTATCACTCTCTGACATGTGATGTATGTATTGTCCATTACTTGTTATTCTCCTTGCACCAGAAGACAAGACCCGTGGAGCAGGGATCTTATTTCAGTTCAGTTAAATTCAGTCGCTCAGTTGTGTCCGACGCTTTGCGACCCCATGAATCGCACCACACCAGGCCTCCCTGTCCATCACCAGCTCCTGAAGTTTACTCAGACTCAGGCCTATCGAGTCGGTGATGCCATCCAGCCATCTCATCCTCTGTCGTCCCCTTCTCCTCATGCCCCCAAACCCTCCCAGCATCAGGGTCTTTTCCAATGAGTCAACTCTTCGCATAAGGTGGCCAAAGTATTGGAGTTTCAGCTTCAGCGTCAGTCCTTCCAATGAACATCCAGGACTGATCTCCTTTAGGATGGACTGGTTGGATCTCCTTGCAGTCCAAGGGACTCTCAAGAGTCTTCTCCAACACCACAGTTCAAAAGCATCAATTCTTCGGCACTCAACTTTCTTCACAGTCTAGCTCTCACATTCATACATGACTACTGGAAAAACCATAGCCTTGACCAGACGGACCTTTGTTGGCAAAGCAATGTCTCTGCTTTTTAATATGCTATCTAGGTTGGTCATAACTTTCCTTCCAAGGAGTAAGCGTCTTTTAATTTCATGGTTCCAGTCACCATCCACAGTGATTTTGGAGCCCCCCCAAAATGAAGTCTGACACTGTTTCAACTGTCTCCCCATCTATTTCCCATGAGGCGATGGAACCAGACACCATGATCTTAGTTTTCTGAATGTTGAGCTTTAAGCCAACTTTTTCACTCTTCTCTTTCACTCTCATCAAGAGGCTTTTGCTTTGTTTCAAATACCAAGATCAATGCCTGTCATATAGTAGGAGCTGATAATTGATTATATAGATACATATATAGTTCCCCCCACTATAGTTCCTTTGAAACCTTTCATAAGCCAAAATGGCATCAAGTGGAGAAATAGTGACCTTAGGACATGCCCTGCTAACAAAGGAGCAGAGTAAGTCCAGATAAAGCGACAAGTTCAAAGCGATGGTGGCTTTGTGCTGAGATGCAGTTTCAGGGGAAAGAACTTGGTGGCCTCACTCTGGTTCCTTGGGATGTGTGATGGCTCTAAGAACTCATTGCAAAACAAATTTGAAGGGTGTTATTTTTGCTTTCACCTTTTTTTTTTTGTAAAAATGAAAATCCACTTTGGATTTCTTTCTGTTAGGGAAAGCAGGTACTCTTATAGGTCTTTTGTAGAAGTAAAGTGGAGTGGAATCCCTTTTCATTGTTTATAAGTTTGAATGTGGATGTTCACTCTTAGCCCATCCTAGGCTAAGCTAAATTGTGCACCATTTAATGTTTTTATTGAGTCTGTGCTAAGGCAAGCCAGGAGCAGTCCCCATTGCAGCCCCGGGCACCCACTCCTTCCCACTAGCCCCTTCCTAGCTTCAGATTCCTGGAGAAGGAAATGGCAGCCCACTCCATTATTCTTGCCTGGAGAATCCCGTGGACAGAGCCTTGTGGGCTGCTGTCCATGGGGTCGCACAGAGTCGGACACGACTGAAGCAACTTAGCATGCATGCATGCATTGGAGAATGAAATGGCAACCCACTCCAGTGTTCTTGCCTGGAGAATCCCAGGGATGGGGGGAGCCTGGTGGGCTGCCGGGCTGCCGTCTATGGGGTCGGACAGAGTCGGACACGACTAAAGTGACTTAGCAGCAGCAGCAGCAGCTTCTAGATGGCATTACTTTTGGTTATAGTGTCAGCAAAGATCCCAAGAGCTGGAACCACAGGTCCTGTCCCCTACTCTTCTCTGGCTGGCAGAATTGTACCACTCTTTCTTTTATATCAGACTTCCTAGTAGAGAGTCACTCTTGGAGCTGCTGTACTATTCTTATTTATTCATTCCTTACCAGGTACAAGGACCTGCATGGATGCTGGTGTCCTGGAATCAGCTTGTTTCTGGGTGGTAGCTCCCAGTGTGGCCTGGTGATCCTGTCTCCTGGTGACTGACTCTACTAGCAAGTGCTCTGTGAGTTGAGCCAGTGGCAGGGGATGCCCTGGCCTAGGGGCCTGCTGCTGGGGGCCCTACCTAATGATGGCCCTCCTATCCCTCTGAAGCTCCTGAACACACTGGGCACCACTCTGCTGGCACTTGTCCTGGTGGCATCAAAGGTAGAGGCCCCACACAGCACTCTCCACGTCCAGGATATAGCTTTCTCCTTTCTCTGCTCACTTCTTTTTAACATTAACTCTGTCCTTAGGACGCAGTTGGGGAAAAAAGCAGATGAACCATCCCTAAGAAATGCTGGACAATATGCCTAGCCTTTCCAGATACCTAGTTCACCTAGGGGATAAATGCATCCCCCTTTCCCAGGACCAAGAAAACTGGCTCTGTAAGTACCCTGACCAGAACACCACCAACCTGCTTAGACACTTCAGATCACCAGCTCTCTAGTGGTACAGACATTTCTTCCAGATTTACACATCAGCAGTGGCCACAGAGGCAAATGCAAATACCAGCAGCCATTTGGTTATGACATCCATGCCCCCTACATCTGAGGAGGTAACATTCCTGAATGTCAGGCCATGTGGTCTTGATATTCTTCTCTAGATGGTTCTGGACCTTGGTGATGGACACAGGGATGATACCATCAGTAAATAGTACCCTTCTAAGGGGCGTTCAGACGGTAAAGCATCTGTCTGCAATGCTGGAGACCTGGGTTCAATCCCTGGGTTGGGAAGATCCCCTGGAGAAGGAAATGGAAACCCACTCCAGTATTCTTGCCTGGAAAATCCCATGGACAGAGAAGCCTGGTGGGCTACAGTCTATGGGGTCGCAAAGAGTTGGACATAACTGAGCAACTTTATTTACTTTACTAAGGGGCGTTAGGCCTAACTGACAGGTCTAGGTTATCCAAAATGAGTCAGTTCCTTAGGAATTACCTTAGTTGCTTTAAAAGACTTTGTACTTTGTTTCCATATTTCCACCGCTAGTAACGTTTCAGATCATTCTTACCCCAAATGTATCATCAATATCCCTAACCTTGTAAACATAGCAGTACTAACCCTCTCTCCCTGCCACTTCCAGCTTCCTCTGTTCTGAACTGCTTACACTTCTCCCAAAGGACACTATGTTTTCTTCTACTCGGTGCCGCTGCACATCCTATTCTTCTGCCTAGAAGGTCCTAGCCTGGCTTGTCGGGCTGCCAAACTCCCAAGTATCTTTAACATCACAGCACTTTTGAGGCCAGTCACCACTTAAGCTGAAGTCATGATTCCTTCCCATGGACCACCACTGTGCCTCCTGCCTGCCTTGATTTCTGTCCCATCGCATCATTAAGTATCTCATCTCCCCTACTGGATTGTGATTATTAATATCCATGGCCAGAGCCAAGGATTCTTTATTTAAATGTACAGCTCCAGTATCAATAGGGTCAAAAATATGTTAGGTTCTTACTGCTTATTGCTTCATTGAATAAAAGAATGAGGTCCTAACAGACTGCCTGACTGAAACCTTTCCCACTACATCTGATGATTCATCCTGTCCTCTAGGCCTAGCACATACTAAATTCTTTGTAAATGTTTCTGGGATAAAGATATTAAGTGAGTGAATAAGTTTTGAAACCAGCAATGTTCTTATATATTTGCAATTTTCTCTGTGATCAGAGCTTTTCCTAGTGAAGAATCAACTCCCTTCTACAAGACACCAGGCTGAATTACCCCAAATTTCTTTCTTGCTCACCCTGCCTACCTGTTATTTCAATCTGGATTTTGTAAACATCCAGAGCAGATGACGTTTTTACAATGGGCAAGAACCAAGGAGCAGAGTCTTACTAACTGAATGGAGCCCTGATGTGGTTACTATTAATATCAATACAACTCTGGTCTGGTTATGAGTTGTGACGATTAAACACGATAGTATTTGTGAAAGGGCTCTATACAGAGATTAACGTAGTGTAATTAGTCATGAAGCATTAGAATAATAAAGTTTGAGGGTAACTCCTAGAATTCACCTAGTTCATTCTCTTTGAAAGCTCGGGGAGTGCATTTGTTTATAGAAGTTTGTTTATAGAATTATTTATAGAAATATCTTTCTATATTTGCCATTAATACAGGTTGGAGTCATCAATAAATAGAATGAGAGACGTCCAAGCAATTGTAAGTACTAATTCAGAGGTCAGTAAGAATATGATTTTTAAGTCTTTGAAAGGTGTAGCATTTGTAATTAAAATAGCAAAAGATATTAGACTAATTGCAAATTTTCCTCAAGAAAGCAAAAAATTAACAAATGGAAATTGCACTTGTCATGTCATAAAGCAATATACTAGGAAAAGTTCTCTAAACATACAGTTTTTCTTTGGTCAAAGTTAATGATTCATTGTGTCCCTTCGCTGGAAAAAACATCAGTGTTCCTTTCCCTCATGTTTAATGTGGAAATTAATATTACTAATATGGATTTCACAAACTATGACATCTAGCAGTTGTTTTTCTTATTCATGAAAAAGCAGGAGAATATTTAGTTTCTGTTGAAGTAATATAATAATTATTTGAGTAAAATAACAGTGTAACGTTATATCAAAATTGAATTTTCGGCTTCACATTTTTCATTTGAACATCAGTTGTATGGAAGGCTCATTAAGAAAAGGAAAACAGTATGAAAATAATTGTTTTGAAAGGGAAGGAAGGAAAAGAGGTGTGCGGTTTCTTTAAAAGCCAAGGTAGTGTTACAGAGAGCAGAGTTAGAGGGACTCAGAAAATGAGTTCTAGCTTCAACTCTGCTACTAAGGAATCTCTTTTCATTGAGAAGACTGAATATGTTTCTCTAGGTGAATCTGAATGTGATAGCCTGTGATGACAAGCAAAGGGGACTATCCTCTTCTGGGACCAGATCAGGACCAGCTCTTCTTTTGTAAAGGCTTATTATTGGATTGACTGTTTCACGGTGGCTCTACTTTATTAAGAGAATGCACACAGAGGATCCGTTTGAGGTACATATTACCAGGCACAATTGTATGCTTTGCCACCTGTTCTCTCTGCCAATGCCCTCCATGCTTGCTGCCCCGTGTGGGATCCCTGGAGACTCTGAGAGGGTCGCACTGTAGCTCTGAAACACCCATTTGGGGGCATTTGTATAAAGCTGAGAGTGATGTTGCTGGGAGGTTGCTATGACAATTTGCAAACAGTAGAGGGGATGGGCCCCGTTCTGATTTGAGTCTGCAGGAGCTCAGGCCTGCACACGTGGTCTGGCCAGCGACCGCAGAGTCCCAGGACAGACTCACGGGACCTAGGCCCGCAGGAGAACTTCAGACACCAGGCAAATCTCAGGAAGAAAGCGCAAGGCGAGCTTCGCGCCTCCCCTCCCCTCCCGCTGAAATAACAAAACGTGTGACCTTTGCACAAAGGCCTGTGCCACAGACCACACGAGGCGGGTGTGAGAAGGGCAAGCAGTTTCTCCGTCTGCAAGGGAAAGAGAGGCTGTATTTGGCAAAATAAAAAGGGGAATTCTCCACGTGTCTTGGATGGGAAAGGGAAAGAGACTTTGTGTCTCTGGAGGAGAGGAGTTGAAGGTATCGCTTGGGAAGGTGTGTCTCTTCCCAGTGGCCGCGGAGGGAAAGGCTCGGAGTTGTTAAGGAAATGGGAGGTGTCTCTGATGTTTATTTTTGCCTAGCAACCCACAGCCAGCTGCTTCCCCGGCAGCCGTCCACTCGCGCCTCGCTGCCTCCCCTCGTCCTAGCGACTGGAGAGCGGTCATTTGGTGTCAGTAAAGCGGGGAGGGAGGATGTGCGGTGGAGGTGGAGGTGGAAGTGGGAGGGCAGCCCCCTCCTTGGCCCACGTCCTGGGTCACCAGGCTAAGGCCCGGCCCTCCAGCGGGGCTAGGCTTACCTTAGCCAGGTGACCCTCACGCAACTAAGTTATTTCCAGGATCAGATGGGGCGACGGGGTGGTTAAGCCACTGGGACCCGGAAGGCGGGGAGGGGGGCGGGCAGCATTGTCTGTGAGCAGCCATTAGGTTCGGAAAGCTGAAAATGCAGACGCGTTTGGGGAAAGCGCCCGGCAGGGGAGGAGGGGGTTTCTGCAGCGATTTCGGCGGGAGGGACGCGGTGGTGGGTTGCGCTGGGCGGGGAGAGGACGAGCCGGGGAGGGCAGAAGGTCGTTAGCGGAGGCGCCGAGGGGAGCAGTGCAGATGGCCGGAGGGGGAGGCGAAGGGCGAGCGGAGGCTGCGGAGTGTTCCGGGGAGTGGAGGGGTGCAGGCGCCGACGACCGGGGGCGGGGGCGAGCGGGGAGGGACTTCGGGGGGCGGCTGGGTGGGGGAGGGGTGGGCGCGGGAGCCCGGGGGCGGGGCCTGCCCGGCGGCGGCGGGAGCGGGGGCGGGGCTGCCCTCCTGGGCCGGGCGGCGCGCGGGCGCCCGGCGAGTGTGCGCGGGGGCGCGCCTGCGCGGGCCCGGGAGGAGGCTCCCGAGCGAGGCGGCCCAGGCGGCGCAGCCCGCCGCTCCCCCGCGCCCTGTGTGAGGGAATCGGGGAGGCCCGCGGCGCGCCGGGGAGGGCGAGGCATGTGCACGGGCCGGAGGGTGCTGCGGCCGCCCGAGGAAGAGGAGGACGGCGGCGGCGGCGAGGAGAGCGGGGGGCTCGCGGCGGCGGGCCCGGGCCGAGGGGATGCAGCGGACTGTGTGTGTCTGACTGTAGCTGACGCGAGGCGGCGAGGAGGCGCCGGAGATCCGCCAAAGGGGCGACCAGGGGGCGGCCGCGCTGGCGGCCGCGAGAAGTAGCAGCAGGACGGGCGGCGGCGGCGGCGGAGACGGCAGCCTTGAGATGCATTTTCTCCTCCAGCGGCCATGTTAACCAGGAAACCTTCGGCCGCCGCTCCCGCCGCCTACCCGACCGGTAAGGAGGCCCGGGCCCCGCGGCCCCCGCCGGCCCCCGGGCCAGCCCTCGTGGCGCCGGCGCCCGCTGCCAGCAGGACCTCGAACAAAGTCTGCGCCGCGGCTGGGCGGCGCGGGGTTCCCCGGGTGGACGGCGCGCCCTCGCCTCGGCTCATTGTTAACACGCGGGCCCCGAGGCTCCTCGGAGCTGAGCCCTCCGGCCGGACGGGAGCCGTTCCTGACCCCCCAGTCCCGGGCTCGGCGATGCGGCGGCGCCCGGCTCGGCAGTCCAGTCGCGCTCCGGGCCTACGGACGCCCGCAGAGTGGACCGCCGGCCCGGCCCAGCCCGGCTCCCTGGCGCGGTCGCGAACTCGCTCGCGCGCGGGGAACCCTACTTAACTTTGCAGCCGCCGGAGCCCCGCCCGCGGGCGCGCCGGGTTTCTGCGTCCCGGGCCTCCCGCCGCTCCCCGGCGCTCGCACTCAAGGTCCCTGGCTCGGCCCGCGGGAGAGCGGGCTCCGCAGCCTGGAGGGGTGGGGTGGGGCGGGGCCACGGGGTCCTAGTGACTTTCTCCCCCTTGACCCTCTTTTGTCTCCTCCCGCGCGTGGCTGCCAGGCCGAGGAGGGGACAGCGCCGTTCGCCAGCTTCAGGCTTCCCCGGGGCTCGGTGCGGGGGCCCCCCGGAGCGGAGTGGGGACCGGCCCGCCCTCCCCCATCGCCCTGCCGCCTCTCCGAGCCAGCAACGCTGCCACCGCAGCCCACACGGTGAGACCCAGCCCGCGGGCGGCTGGGAGGGGGCCGGGGGCCGGGAGAGGGGCCCGGGGCACCAGCACCCGGGCTTGGAGGCTTCTGCAGCCGGGAGAGGGGAGAGAGGTCGAAGTGCGGGTGTCTCCACGCCCCTGGCCAGTGGCTCGTCCGGGACGCCGCCCTCTGGAACTTGGGCGAGCCCAAAGCTGCAGCCACAAAGGAGGATTCGTGGCACGGGCCCCTCACTTCCCCTCCGGAGCCCGCCCACCCCTGCGCTCCTCTTCCTTCGAACTTCCTCCGGCTCTTTTCCCCTCTTTTTTTCCCCCCTGTCCTTGCTTCCTCGAGCTCGTTTCCCTGACCCGATAAACATCCCTCCCCCTCCGCCACCACGTTGGGTAGTGGATATTTATAGAAATAGATATGTGTTAGGGTCAGCCCGGCTGTCCTGCCCGGAAAATAGATCCCCCAAAGAGCCTCGCGGGCCTGGCCGCAGCCAGCAGGGAGCACCGCCACTTGTCCTCTGCGTGTGGAAGCATGTTTTATGAGTGCTACAGGTTTGAGCATAGCAGAAATTGTAATTAACATTAACAAAAATAAGAGCCGCAGCCGCAGTCAAAACAAGCCACCCCTGTAGGTTTCTGCAGTTGGGTATTATTCAAAAGGAAAGGGCCAGCTTTGCTTCCCAGGGAGATGGGAAGGGCAGGGCGCCTGACAGGGCCCAGAGGGAGGTGAGAGCCCAGCCCCAGACCGGTGGCTGCAGAGATCGGCAAGCTGGACTGGACTTCAGCGTGTGCCTCTTTTCTCGGTCCCAGAGAGAGCCCTTGGATGGTGGCTGACAGCCTAGCGGAGCTGCGCACCGGAGGAGGTGATGGTTTCCAGGGTCTTGTTTACATATTCCTCTGGATCTTTCAGAGGAAACGCCTAAGATGGTTCTACATGAGGGGCGCTTGCTAGGGATATGGCTTTGTTTGCCAAGTGAAAGTTAAGTTCTTGTAGAAAAGGCTATTTCTAGCCTACAGCGGGATAGCTCTGAGGGTCATGTGCTCTGCGGAAACTTGTTTATCAGGGGAGAATTTGTGAGGGAATGGCCAAAGTGGAATGTTTTCTGTTAGACCTGATTATCTGTGTACAGTTCCACAGGAAAATGTTTTCTTAAATCTTCTCTCTCTCTCCTTCTTTTTCTGTCTCTCATGACACATCTAGACCCAGGGGCTAAGAATTCACTGCACAGAAGTTAACCAATCTGTTGGGGCTGCGGTTGATGGAAGCGAATCAGTAGACTGCTGATTCTGCGTGTTCTTGTCTCGGGTGATGTTTTAGTTGATAAATTGCCATTGGGTTTTTTAGGTGTTTCAGTTTGTTTGTTTGGTTTGGAATCATCTGACAACTTGGAAAGTATAACATCCAGTTTTTTTTCATGTCTGAATGTAATCATATGACTCGGTGTCACCTGGAAATGAAATACTACTTGGTTTGCATCTGGATTCTGGTTTTCTAAGAGTGGGCTTTGCTTGATCAGAACCTCTTTGCAAATGAGATGTGTATGAGATGATGGAAAATGAAAGGTGATTACTATAGGAGTAGTCTGTGGGAGACCAGAAATGAAAAGATTATGTGGGTGCTTCTCAGCTCTCCTAATGATAGTGCTTATATTTTACTGTGGTATCTATTTGATTCACCTAAAACTTCAATATGCCATTGATGAGAAGCTTGGTTTTGAAAGTATGAACTTTGGTTCTGGTTGTTGTTTAGTTTTGATTTTATTTACAGAATATTGCAGACTTTCTCAAATGGGTGAGTAAAAGGACCACGGGGTTTTATCTGGTTCTACGCCTTCATTTTATGGATGAGGAGAGCTGACAAGTTAACTGGTTTGGTCAAGATGCCTGAGCTAGTTTCTATGAAAGCTGGAGCTAAAGCCCAGGCCCTCCTGAGTCCAGCTTTACATACTGTTTGACTGCTAATTCTAGGAAATTGAACTGGTTTGGTTATAAATGCACAAACCTTAAAGATCCATGTTTCTGTATGTCTTTGAGATTTTTTAAAGTTTTTAACTCCACAGCAGTTACAACTAGGAATAGCTATTAATGATTGAGTAGGGGAAGGGCATTATGAAGAAGAAACTAGTGTTTGCCTGTTTTCCCTTGTGAGTGATGATGTAGGTAGATAAATATATGACTATGAGAATTGTAAACTTTGGAATTTATCTAGTGCATTGCCCTCTTGTTCCTTGTCTCCATGGTTATCTTGTATTTAGTCATTTTGTTTATGTCTTTTGGTCATAAAAGCACACCTAGTAACTACTCTGATTCTTAATAGTTTTTTCTTTTTAATGTTTTATGGGGCTTATTAATTCGCTAATTTTTAAAATTCTGAAATATTAGTATTGTATCACTTTTGTAACTGCTTAATGTTTAAAACACTCTCCAGTTACCAGTTTTACTGTTGTAAAATAATTGGAGTTGAAGAATGAATATTCCCACTTTAAAAAATAGTTGAGTTTGGTAGAAGAAAAGTAGACATTTGACTCAGGGCCACACAGACCATCAGTGTTTGAGGAGGAGCTAAAATTCCAATCTTTTTGGACTCAGTTCTATTCCTATAACACTATATAGCATTTCTAAGATGACTCCAGTGAAATTTTAAAACTCCCAGAAATGTTAACATAGGGAAGTATGTGTGATTTTCCCTTTTATTTTTGGAAGAGATTGAAACTACCAAATTGGCTAAACTATTGTTCTTACATAATTTTTAGTGCAAAAATGTTTCATGGTCAAAGAGGGCTTTTTTAGGTATCTCTGCTTTAATCCATACATTTTAGGTATCTAACAGTTATATCCACTCACTGTGTTATTTTTAAATTCAACAGGCACTGTGCTAGGTAGGCATTGGCAGAAAAGGAAAAAGCAAGTAAGAGGTTTTAAACATCCTTAAGTTTATGGTATAGTCCTGGCCTATGCATTCTGGAAATGTTTTGGCATTTCTAGGTTTTTCTTCCCCCTTTTTATAGAACAGTTCATTGCGCTTCTGACCCAGGTTGTGATTGTAGAGTCCTATGGTGTTTAAGACAATATCCTCCTTTACTGGAGCCCCTCAAATGAATTTCCTTAACATCTGGAAAGTTTTTAAGATTCCACATGTCACTTTTAGGTATTTAGTTGATGCTATTATTCTTTTAGCAGGCTGTCCTTGCCTCCATGTCTCTGCTTATGTATTGCAATCCTAACATTTTGTGACTTGAGTCACCAGGGACAAGTCTTGATTCCCTGGGTGTTAACTTCTTGTTTTCTTATGAAGGTACAAAGGTAGTTCTCAAGAATAACTCAAAGAGGTGAGAGTTAAAAAGGAGTTACTGACATACATTCTTCCATTCAGCAGAAATTGACTAAGTGCTTACTGTATGTTTGGATTTATGTCAATAAGGATTTAAAAAGATAACAGGTGACCCCACCCTGGAACTGCTCACATCCTGGTTGGTATATCAGGTGTGAAAACAGGTGTGAAATGAAATAAGTATTTTAATATATCAGTGCTCTGTAAGCACCCTGGAAGGGAAAAGGACCTTTTCTAAGAGGAGGTGAGAGTTGAACTGGCCTTTGAAGGGTGAATAGGAGTTTTCCACATAGCCCACTTTAGCAAGGAGATTTCAGGCAGCACTTGGGAAGGATGATGGTTCTAGCTCTCCTTTCAGTTCAGTTCAGTCGTGTCCAACTCTTTGCGACCCCATGAACTGCAGCACGCCAGGCCTCCCTGTCCATCACCAACTCCTGGAGTCCACCCAAACCCATGTCCATTGAGTTGGTGATACCATCCAACCGTTTCATCCTCTGTTGTCCCCTCCTCCTCCTGCCCTGGATCTTTCCCAGTATCAGGGTCTTTTCAAATGAGTCAGCTCTTTGCATCAGATGGCCAAAGTATTGGAGTTTCAGCTTCAACATCAGTCCTTCCAATGAACACCCAGGACTGATCTCCTTTAGGAAGGACTGGTTGGATCTCCTTGCAGTCCAAGGGACTCTCAAGAGTCTTTTCCAACACCACAGTTCAAAAGCATCAATTCTTCAGCGCTCAGCTTTCTTCATAGTTCAACTGTCACATCCATACGTGACCACTGGAAAAATCATAGCCTTGACTAGACTGACCTTTGTTGACAAAGTAATGTCTCTGCTTCCTCACTACTATACTAAGCACACTGTGCCCTTTACCTTGTTTAACCCTCCTGACGCCCCTAATGAGGCAGGTTTGTTACCCTCTTTATACCGATAAGGGCCCTGAGGCTCAGAGAGCTTAATTGCCTAAGGTCATATAGTTTGAAGTGGTGGAGCTTCGATTCATTTCCCTTGTGTCTAATTGAAAATCCCTGAACACCTTACCATTATGAAACATGACCTCACCGAAAAGAGAGGAATGTAAAAGAGTGGTGTCTCCATGGGTCAGAGGGAATCCAGTTTATTATTCTCAGAGAGAGTGTGACAGTGGTAGGTGACACTGGAAAGACTCAGGTCATTTAGGCTTAGCATTTTAGAACCTCATGTTCTTGCCTGTAAGTTCTTGAGTTCTTTGTGGAAATGGAGTGCCCACATGAGCCTTAAGCAAAGTCAGGGGCAGTGTGAGTGACAGTTTTCAGTGGTAACTCCAGAAACAGCGGAGAGAGGAGATGGTGGATTCTAGGCTTACAAGCAAAAGGACATGTGAGGAGGCTGCTTCTGTTGTCCTAGTAAAAGATACAAGAATGCCAGGTGGGATAGCATGGCTGGAGGGGAGTGGGTCAGTTAGAAGTGACAGTGGGGCTTCATGGTGACTTGGGAAGGTATAGGAGACATGGAGATGAACTGAGTGACTATTTGGGAGGGTGACTCAGTAGGTAAAGAATCTGCCTGCCAATGCCAGAGACCCAAATTTGATCCCTCTGTAGGGAAGATACCCTGGAGGAGGAAATAGCCACCCACTCCAGTATTCTTGCCTGGAAAATCCCATGGACATTGAAGCCTGTTGGACTGCAGTCCAGGGGGTCTCAAAGAGTTGGACACAGTGAGCACAGCAGCACAGCCTTTTCTTGGTCAGAAATTCAGAGTTATGGGAGGAGGAAGTGGTTTGAGTGGAGAAAGTGCAAGTTGAGTTTGAGTTGCCCATGAGGAACGCAGCTGATCTGTAGTTGGACACAGCGAGTCTCAAGTTCAGGAGTCATGGATTGGGCTTGTCTAAGCTGGAGGTGTTCCAGGAGAGTTCCGGGAGTGAAAAGCCATGAGCAACTTGAGGCTTGAACTCTGGGGAACCCTGGACCCCTCCTTGATTGCTGCTGTGGAGGAGACCAAGAGGAGATAGTTGGGAGAGACAGAAGGTCATCCAATTCATTGGCAAACTCTAGTTCTAGTCACTCAGCTTTTGTGATGGTATTTTAAATTATGCAGAACATTAAAACTGCTATTAGAAAAATTGAAATTGGTTTCTGAAGCTCAGAATGTTATACTTTACCCTCTTTTTAGAACTTCCTATAGCTCCAAGGTCAATTTTGTCCCCAGTGAAGCCTCATGCTTTTGTCCTGTGTATACTGGTAGTGTTGGTTTTTCTTCTGAAATCTCTCCAGGCTGCCCTGAAGAGAATGGTTCTCTAGGAGACATATATTTCTAATTTCAGGTCCTTTCATTCCTGGTACTTGAAAGACCACAGCGGGGAGGAGGAGAGGTACAGAGAGTGAGGCTTGGACAAAAAGCATTGGACAAGCCTGTACTACTTCTATATATATATATCCAGGACTTCCCTAATTCATTTTTATGAACTGCTTTGCTTTTGGCAAAGAATGAGGATAAAATAACTTGTCTAGCTACAATGACAGGAGATAAGTTCATTTAGCATAGAATATCATCTGTGAGCTTAGTAGAAGGGTTCAACTAGAAGTCTTGCAGAAGTCTAAGAAGTAAAATCCCTCAGTCATTGAAATCACACTTCAGACAGGCCCAAGTACTGAACTGTATTCTCCTTTGTCTTAGAAGCTTGCAGAGAGAAAGCGCATGCCTCAGATAGTGCATCAGTTAAAGAAAATTTGAAGGTCTTGGACTCCTAGTTAAGAAGGACTTGGAATTTCATTTTGTAATCTAGATAGTCCCAAACCATTTCTTGAATTATGATATTATATAGAACACTTCTACGCATTTAGTGATATTTAAAGCCTAAGAGATAGGGTTTAGGAAATGATGGGGAAAATACTGGAAGTTGAGGACTTCAGATAATTGACTGTATACTCCTGAGAAGGGCTGTGTGGCCAGACCTCAGAGAACACTGAATGAATGAGATGGATTGCAAACAGCAAGTTGATCTTTAAGCTTTCATATTAAAAAAATCACCTACTGGGATGCTTTTAAGACTTGTGAGTTATTGTCTGAGGCTGGCAAGAATTCCTAACTAGGAGGGGATCCTGGCTGTTACCACCCCTCACTTCTTGGCCATAATAATGCTTTAGAGAAATCCCAAGTAGATTCTCTGTAAGAAGGCTGGGGCCCCCTGGCTTATGCCATCACTTTTGTTCATACAGGAATGTTCAGGGATGGCTTGTGTGCCTGAAATAGAAATCGCTACATTGTATTCCTTGTTGGAAAGCTGAGTATCCCAGCAGCGGGAGAAATACATGTTTTGAGAGAGCCAAGCCATTGACCAAAGGAAGGCCCAAGTGTGGCAGTTGGATTGTTGGGCTGGATGGCCTTAAATGGTCATCACAGTCAGTAAAGCCCAGAGACTTAAAATAGGTTTGGGGTTTACAAGATACTGCAGTATATATCTACATGGGAATCTTTTCCAGCCTAAAAGTACAATTCTTTTTGCTTCTGGATCATGTACTTTGCTACGTGTAATTAGTTCGATTTGCAAGTAGTGGAGAAGACCAGAAATGAAGACAGCAGTGCTCTCAGAATAGAGCTAGATGCCAAAGATGGAGTAGTAAACAAGACCGACCTGGTCCCTGCCCTCATAGTAATAAAGAAGCTACTAAGTGAAGTGTGAAAGATGTTGTAATCCGGGGGCGGGAGAGCCCGTAGAGTGCCGGGGTGTTCATGCTCTTTCTGTCTCCTTTCATCTTGATATCAAGTATGGGTTGAATGGAATGTCTGTGATACCACAATGCCTGTGCTAAATGTTAGGTAGAGAATGATGGCCAAGAAACCTGATCTCTGCCTCCAGTGAGAACTAAAAACTCTTAAGGACCCTGAAAATGTGTACAGCAATGCTGTTAGGGGCAGCAGTTCTGGGGTCCTTTCTTTTTTTCCAGATCCCTAGTTCTGTAGCCATCCCCAGCCCCTCAGCCTCCTCCGCCTCTGTCTGAGGCTGTCTGCATCACCACGTCCACTCCCCCTGTGGCAGTGTTGGTGAGGTCCCTGCTGCATGCACAACTGTTTTCCTTTGAAGAAACCTGATACTGACTGTACATTCAAACCCAGTTGGATTTCTTGAAGGTGGGGGTGGGAGCCAGCTTATAAAATGGCCCTTGGGAGCGAACCGCTTCTGCCCACTGATGTTCCCCCTCTGCATTCCAGATCGGCAGTGGTAAGCACACGATGAATGACCACCTACACGTCGGCAGCCACGGACAGATCCAGGTTCAGCAGCTGTTTGAGGACAACAGTAACAAGCGGACCGTGCTCACGACACAGCCGAATGGGCTGACCACGGTGGGCAAAACGGGGCTGCCAGTGGTGCCGGAGCGGCAGCTGGACAGCATCCACCGCCGGCAGGGCAGTTCCACCTCTCTGAAGTCTCTGGAAGGCATGGGGAAGGTGAAAGCCAGCCCCATGACGCCCGAGCAAGCGATGAAGCAATACATGCAAAAACTAACCAGCTTTGAACACCATGAGATTTTCAGCTACCCCGAAATATACTTTTTGGGTCCAAATGCAAAGAAGCGCCAGGGCATGACAGGCGGGCCCAACAACGGTGGCTATGACGACGACCAGGGATCCTACGTGCAGGTGCCCCACGACCACGTGGCTTACAGGTACGAGGTCCTCAAGGTCATCGGGAAGGGGAGCTTTGGGCAGGTGGTCAAGGCCTACGACCACAAAGTCCACCAGCACGTGGCCCTGAAGATGGTGCGGAACGAGAAGCGCTTCCACCGGCAGGCGGCCGAGGAGATCCGCATCCTGGAGCACCTGCGTAAGCAGGACAAGGACAACACCATGAACGTCATCCACATGCTGGAGAACTTCACCTTCCGCAACCACATCTGCATGACCTTCGAGCTGCTCAGCATGAACCTCTACGAGCTCATCAAGAAGAACAAGTTCCAAGGCTTCAGTCTGCCCCTGGTCCGCAAGTTCGCCCACTCCATCCTGCAGTGCCTGGACGCTCTGCACAAAAACAGGATAATTCACTGTGACTTGAAGCCTGAGAACATTTTATTGAAGCAGCAGGGCAGAAGCGGGATTAAAGTGATTGACTTTGGCTCCAGCTGTTACGAGCACCAGCGGGTCTACACATACATCCAGTCCCGTTTCTACCGGGCCCCGGAAGTGATCCTTGGCGCCAGGTACGGGATGCCCATCGACATGTGGAGCCTGGGCTGCATCCTCGCAGAGCTCCTGACCGGTTACCCGCTCTTGCCTGGGGAGGATGAAGGGGACCAGCTGGCCTGTATGATTGAACTGCTGGGCATGCCCTCCCAGAAACTGCTGGACGCGTCCAAAAGAGCCAAAAATTTTGTGAGCTCCAAGGGTTATCCTCGTTACTGCACTGTCACGACGCTCTCAGACGGCTCCGTGGTTCTCAACGGCGGCCGTTCCCGGAGGGGGAAACTGAGGGGCCCGCCGGAGAGCAGAGAGTGGGGGAATGCACTGAAGGGGTGTGACGACCCCCTCTTCCTTGACTTCTTGAAACAGTGTTTAGAATGGGATCCTGCAGTTCGCATGACCCCTGGCCAGGCTTTGCGGCACCCCTGGCTGAGGAGGCGGCTGCCAAAGCCTCCGACGGGGGAGAAGACGTCTGTGAAGAGGATCACTGAGAGCACCGGTGCTATCACATCCATTTCCAAGTTACCTCCACCTTCCAGCTCGGCTTCCAAACTGAGGACTAATCTGGCACAGATGACAGATGCCAATGGGAATATTCAGCAGAGGACAGTATTGCCGAAACTGGTTAGCTGAGCTGAGCCCCCCGATGCTGGTAATTCTGAAAGATATGACATTGCTGAGCCTTACTGGGTTGAAAAAGAGTAGCTCAGACTTGTTTTTATTTGCTCAAAACTCGACTCATTTGTATCTTTTCGGCACTTGTTTTAATGTAAGAAAGTTGTTTTGTTTTATAAAATACATGGGGACAATGCTTTAAGTTTTTATACTTTCTGAAACTGTTTTTGTGTTCTAAAAGTACGATGCGCCTTACTGTGACTAGTGTGGCAGAGTAATAAACATCAGTGGCAGGCCATTGATCACGTCGTGACTGCCGCGCATCTACAGATCGGTGTCAAAGACATTCACTATGTCTTCATGGTTCATAGTGTATTCTCCCCCAGGTGATTGCCTCTGAAGGGCCCCCGCACCCCCACGCCCTTCTCTCTCCACACTCCAGGTTCATGCACAGGTGCAGCATGTCCTGCTTCGTTTTCCGTAAGTTACCTGGCTGGCAGTGATGGTGGGAGGAGGATGATCAGGACGAAAATGGTATTGTAAGAAAAACTGCACCTTAGAGGTTTTTTCCCTGAAATAGTGCTCAGAGACAAAATCCCCACAGTTGAAATGCCCAGTTAGCATTTTGACGTTCTAAAGGCCGGCCAAGCAGACCTGGTGGATGAATGGAAATGCGTGTGTCCCTCCAAATTCTCCAGTGTGATCAGCGAGCTGTTTTGCAAAGAAGTCTCGTTTAACAGAATTTGGTTTTGCGCCTAAAGTTAGAAATGTATTCCATGAACTAACTGTTCTTCCCTTCTCTTTGCTTTTCTCCCCACTGTTCCTCTTTCACCACACATCTGTTGCTTGCATCTAATTTCTTTTCCTTCCTTCAAATACATATCCCAGACTGTTAATACAGAAAAGAGACATTTTTAGCTGTGATTATGACCATCTTTTTCATGTTCCAATTTAAAAAAGAACAGCCTAGCTACTTAAGGTGGGGATTTCCATAGTTCCAAAGACGGTTTAGCAGACTTGAGTGAGTTCACACTTCAGGTGCCACAGTAAGGTTCTTTTAGCCTGGGAAAGCATCACCTCTTTAAAAAGAAAGAGGGTTGAAAATCCTCTTCATGAACAGACATCAATTGTCCTTGTCCAGCAAGGCCAATTTTAACAAATTCTAAGGAGGAAAAGTTCAGCCTCAAGTTAAATGGTTTGACTTACTCTATGCATCATTAGAAGAACCACAGACATTGCATTCCTCTGTTTTATTTTACTTTGGTTTGGATTGCACTTGATTGTTTTTGTGGGAATGACACTTTACCTGGAAAAGTAACTCTTGAGAGTTAGGTAAAAGAATATTTTCTCCTCTGAATAAGAATTATTTTCACAGTGAAAATTTCAGTATTTTATCACTAATGTATGAGCAGTGATACATATCGGTTTCAAGGCACGTGGAAAAAAATTTAGTTATGTGCAATTTAATATAGAAAGATTTCTGCCTGTTTGGACAATAGGTTTGGGTAGTATAAAATAGGATAAATACTCTTTTATATGCACAGATATTGTATGGATTGCCTGTAAATTGATTTACAAGTACTTAAAGCATGGTCCCCAGTGAGGCCAAGAAAGTTTCCGGTTAAGTTCTTTTAATATTAATCCTACAGTTTCTCTTGCTTTAAAAAAGAGAGTAGTTTTGAACAAAACAC
The DNA here is from genome assembly GCF_963930625.1 of Muntiacus reevesi. Taxonomy (NCBI): domain Eukaryota; kingdom Metazoa; phylum Chordata; class Mammalia; order Artiodactyla; family Cervidae; genus Muntiacus; species Muntiacus reevesi. Next base: position 160,832,806 of record NC_089252.1, on the reverse strand, counting down.
TTTACTTATCTTGAGACTTTGTCAGTTGATGGTGGAGAAAAATGCTCAGGAAATATTACAGATATTTGCCAAAAAATCAGTAATAAGATTAGCTTATTAATAAGGTAGTGGTGTTGATATTTGCTTTACTATTTAAGGGTGTCACTGATTAATTTATACTTCTGTATTTAGAAATTATAGCTTCTTTCCCCTAGTCAAATTCTTTAGCCTGTTGTACACATTTCTGTGTAATCTGTGGAAGTGCAATAATGTTAGTAAGTTGCATTTTAAATGATGCTCATGTGATCAGTCAGTGGCTTATAGAATTTAAAGATTGTGTATTATTAAAATTTTGGCTTAAAGGCATAAGAAGTGTAAGACTTGTGGTGGCTTTTTAAAACCATAAGCCTCTTAATGATGGTTAGCGTCTTTAGGTCATTAAAACAAACAGAAGCATAAAGGCTATTTTCCCCTAGCAATGCTCCTCTTCTGCCGTAGCCACTCCCAAGATTTTCACTGAAATAAATGAACCTGAGCCTGCCATTAATATGAATTTCCCTATAGCATGATTATCCATGTTAAAATTTATAAACAGACTAATACTCCTACCCCACCACACAGAACTGGTTCTTAAGATGCCAACAGTGCATTTGTGACTACCTTTATTCACAAATGTAACCGGAAACTTTTCAGCCAAACTAAAATGTGCAGCGCTATGGGGCTCCCCCCACACCGCACCTCCTAAATACAGTGACATTTCCCTTATTCACAGAGAGCCACCACGTTCAGTGTTTAGTGATAGAGCTGCTTTTTAAGTCTAGCTTAATTACAATGTCAGAAAAGAAAACGACAAATGTTGCATCGTTGAGATTTTAAAACATAAACCAGTGAAGGGCTCTGATAGGCTGCTAGGAGTTGGCTTGGAAACAGTCCTTGGTCTCACAGGTTGCCATTGTCTAGGGATGTCTGAGCTGTTTTCAGATTGAGGAAGAGCGCAGCGCAGTTTGGTCTTCGGTTGTGGTCTCATCTGGCTCCGTTTCTTGCACCCCCAGAGCGTGCGTTACCACTTAGACGTGTACTGCTACAACAGTGATGCAAGGCAGCGTAGGTTAGCAGTAGAGGAGAACGTGTGCCCTTAGTGATAACAATGTGCCTTTTGTTCTGAATGCCATGTTGTAGGGCATGCATTTTTTGGCCTCTTTAACTCTTTGAATACTAGGCAGTAAGAATGGAACCCACCTCTGCAAAGAGACATCTGTCTTAAACATCCAGATACTTACTAGCCTTAATAGAAACCATAAGGCATAAATCATCGTCAGGCACCAAAAAAGGTCGCCACTGGTTAGTTACACACGGAGTTCCTATGTTTAAGGGGTTAAAGATGGTCTTTGTTGTATCTTAACATCAGACTGATTTTTTAAATGATATTATTTTTTTGTTATGCTAACACTAGACAAAAATCGACTGTATTTGTAAAAATTTACCTCAAACCATTTAATTTTATAGTGTGATTAATCCCAGGGCATTTGGTATGAACCAAAGTGCATTCCTTTTATATATGCCTGGCTCTAGTAAGGATGGCCAGGGATTTTTACAATTTGGGTGCAAGGCACTTAAGCCACTTTTAAACTTACTAGGTGGTTTGGAGTCATGTGGAAGGACTCCATCAGAATGTTAGGAAACACTTTAGGCATCAGTAGCATTGGGCCATATTGGAATCTTCAAAGTGTGAATTATTTTCAAGAGAGCATTCATTTTTGTAATTTTTCTCATCAAGAATATTCTGGTAAGCAGAAGACTTAAAACTGATTTGGTTGGTAAAGGTTTTAATATTGCCCAACATAATGCTGTGGTAGCATTAAAAAAAAAAAGTATTTGTGAACTCTGTTTCTTAGGGGCTTGTACATCTCTGCTATGGACATAGATAAAATTAATTGTAATTATACTCAGCTCAACTGCTACAGTTATGTCTAGGCAGTGGCTTGGGTTTCTATCGAGCAACAACTTAGACACGTGACTGTAATATGCTGCAACTGTGTGTACTGAAAATATGTGAAAATGGTTGAATGTGGACTGTGTATATATGTATGTAAAAATTTCTGTGAGAAGCTGCTGTCGCCACTTAACATGAAATATGTTCTAGTGGATTTTAATCCTAGTGGCCAGTTCTATGATACTGTATGTATTGTATAGCTGATGACAGGAGTAAGACTGTTCAGTGAATATTTGTTAAATTTTATTGTCGTGGCCAGAGATAATTTCAGAATAAAATTTTAATGTCCTACCTTACTTTTCTCCCCTTTTCTAACTGTAATTTTATTCCTGATCTATTTCTGGTGTTAGTCTTGGTCTGGTAGCCTGGAGAGAGTTTAGAATACAAATATTTTTCAGCAATCACCGATTATTTTTTTATTAGTTCCATATAAATGTACAAATGCCAAGTCAGAAAGGCTAGAGTTTTAATTAGATCACTCTTGCTTTTTCTCAGTGTATTCTGTTCTTTACCTTTAGTTTTTTTGTGAGCCTCTGCTATATTCTCTATATTTAGTATCTTGCTAGAACATCAGATCTTTTTTGTGTGTGTTTGTTTTTTAATTTCTTTTTAATTGTCAGGGCCGTGGGAGCAGAGTTGAAATTATTTCCCACTGGTCTTCATTCTTCCCCGTACTTAAAGTCCTGGTAAATTATTCTTAATGTGCTCTCACCAGCTCCCCCATATTTTTTTTTAATGCTCATGCTTTTGCAGTTTTTGTACTCGGCGGTCTCTTTGGTTCACATTTTTGGGAGTTTTTCGTGGCTCCTCTAGGCATGGCTGGAACAGAAAATAAGGCCTGTGAGCTGCAGCTAGCTCATGGTTTGTCAAGTTCAGTTAATACCAAGCGGAGAGTTTACTCTCAGATGACAGGGAGCAGATGCTGTGGTAATTTGTCAGACATTGCAGGGTTATTGTGTAGACAAATATTTCCCTCTTGTGGAAAGAACTACCTCACATTTTTATTTACACCCGTCCTGCCACCAACAGCAGAGGAACTTAGTGTGGCTTCCTGCATTAGAAGGGGGCTATGCTGAAAACCGGGGCACGCAATAGGAGTTCCCAGCCCCAGACTTGGTCTTATCACAGCCCAGGCCATGGACTTCTGTAACTGCTTCTCTTGTTTCTCAGAGTTCTTACCCAGTGAAAAAACTACCAACCCACCAAGAAACCCAGTATATTTGACACAGATTTTTAAGAGCTGTGCATTATGTATGAAAATGAAAGTTTATGCTAAAGCTACAGTTTGAAATATTGTCCAGACTTGACAGAGCAGATGATAGTTTTTCTTCATTCTCTATCATCAGATCCTCTCAAAGCTCTTTCTTAAATTGAATTTCTGTAACCTTTTCCCTTTTGGAATAAATACACAAATATTCTTGGAACCTCAAAGTTGTCTTCAAACTAGCACTGGAGGGTGTTCCTAGCTGGCATTGGTATTGATCTTTTAGAGCAAGAGAAATCAGTTGATTTTCTGTTTTGGAAAAAGAACTGTTGAGAGAGTTTTGAAAAAAGGGTGTTTGTGACTGTTTCATTGCTGTTTTAAAAAAGTTTGAATTTCGCTGCATTTCCTTTGGGCCATTAGGCAAATAAACACTTGTCATGAGTGATGTTTAACACCTTCCAAGATGAAAAATGACTTGCCAGTGCATTACACATACATAAGAAAATTGAATCTTACTGCAAAGGATTTGGTTTATTTGGTTTGACTTTGACTTAGTGTTTTGCTGTGGTCACATCCTTAATATCTGTGCTACATTTCGTATATATGGGAAGAAGAAACATAATTGCCATACCTTTGCATCTCAAGGACGTTTAATGAGCAAACTAATAAATTAATATTCATTCCTTTGAGGAAAGCTGACATTTTAGGAGTATTAACTAGCCATCTATAGAAGGGAGCAACAAGATATATAATAACTCCCATGTGTTCCAGAGCTTCTTGTATGCTCTTTATGAAGAAAGCCTCCCAGATCTCATGGTGGTGTGTGAACATCACGTCAGCCTTACTCATCTCTTTGAACTGTAATTACCCTAATTTGATATTTGAGGAAACTGAGGTGCCTTGCTCCAAAGTGACTGCAAAAAACTGGGCCTCAGGTTGCAATCAGATGAAGAACTTTGGTCTCAGACAATAAAGGAAAATCCCTAATTGTACATCACAACCAAAAATTTAGAAAGGGGAGAGAATTTGAGCTAGCCATGAGCGTTTCTATTACTTGAATAAATTGTGTATCAGTTTCCAGGAATATTTTTTAAAAGGGGAGAAACTACAAAGAAAAAAGCAAAGTGAAACTGAGGACTCCAGAGGAGCTGAGTTTCTTTCGGCATATCTAATAACTAAATGCACTGTCAGCACACCCTTCAGTTAACTTAAGAAAGAGGGACTTCTCGTATTGCCATGTGGGGGGAGATGAATTATAATGGCTTTATTCTTTATTGTTCTTAACATATGCTTTTACATTTGAATGTATGAAAATATTTTTGACTCTTCACTAAATCTCAGGGATTAAAAGTTAAATTTGACTGACTAGCAGCAGGTTAATCTCTTAAATTCAAACTTACTCAGGTTTCCTCTCCTTTGCCTCCCTATTTAAGAAACAGAATGCCTGCCAAAGAAATATATAAAAATTAAAATTCCAAATATAATTTTAAAATACCAAATTGTAAATAAAGCAATTTTACACACAGAATATTGTGTCTTTCCTTGCTTTTTACTCCAAATTACTTCCCCTCCTAAGTTTGAGGAGTTTTAAGTATCTAAATTATTTCTTCACTTACAGAAATGAAGTGTGTTATTTATAAAACAAAAACCCATGAACAGGCTTGCATCATTTAAAGTAAGAGCTTATTAATAGTTTTCTGTTGTTTAGGGGGAAATAGGATTAGCGTACAAGCAGTTTATAAAGATTTTCAGGAAAAAGTGTATGGGTATGTGTGGACTGATATTTTTATCCTTTTTTTCTGAAGAGGGATACCTAACCTAATTTACCTTTTATCTAGAGTTCAATTGATTTGAATTTTTGACTTGAGTAGCCTTAAATTTTAAAAAAGAACACGAAAACCACCACCCCCAGATGTCCATCCTATTAATATCTGTTGTAGATGGCATTCATTTGTCAAATATTTATTAAATGCCTACTACATGTCAGGTATTATTTAGGTACTAATGATAAATGTTGGTGAACAAAACAGTTCGTACCTTTAGGTTTTTAGACTGGGAAACAAGCCGTTAGACAAGTAAATATATGAATAAATACTGTTGTTAAGTGTAAAAATCTGTAAAGAGAAAGTACAGTGGTGCTGTGTAGTGTGGATAATGAAAGTGGGGAGGTTGTGTTGTATGGATCAAGAAAGGCTTCACTAGTGAACAGAGCTTTTGTGAACAGAGGAAGGAGCGCATGGACAGAAATACTGAGCTAAGCGCAAGGCATGTGTGAGCGATTAAAGGAAGGTCCTTGCTGCTGAAACTCGCAAGATCCCCAAGAATGAGAGAACCTGGCGTGACATGAAGCAGGGGCGCTAACTGGACCCCAGGCCATGCCAAGCCTTGTAGGTGCTGTCAAAGATTCTGGTCTTTATCCTATGTGCAAGCAACCATGGGCTTTTGAGGAGGAAAATGCCACGAGCAGATGGGCTCTCCCTGGCTGTCTTTAGCAGAACTGTGCTGAGCCGGGTCAGAATAGAGGAAGGAAAACCAATGCAAAGTGTTCTCAGGAGATGTAAATTGAGAGCCGAGGGCAGGAATGGAGATTTTCAAAGAGGATGGCTTGGAGGGCTTTTTAAGATGCAGAACTATTAAGGTAGAGATAATAGTGGTGTTTCTTTGTGCATGAAAAGTAGCTGTTGCTATTTTAGTGTCTGATTTGCTACATTGCATCAAAAGGAAATAAAATTTCTGGTTTGCTGGAGAAAAGAGAAGGGTGAAGATTAATGCCTTTGGATATAGAGTTATTATAAAGTACTAGTAAGCTGTTTATCTCTAGCTGAAATTTGAGGACTTTGAGTCAAATCTCATTTATTAATTGAATTAAAAAATTTTCAGGAATTGTATGTTTAAAAGAATTTGTAAAAAAGAAAGAAAAAAGATAGAAAAAGGGGATTGTGGAGGTCGGCTAAGCCAAATCTCCCCCCAGCAGCTATCCTCTTCTTTGGGTTTCCCTCCATCTCTTTCTCCCTCCCTCCTTCCTTCCATAGAAGTCATACTTTTAGTGTACAGACATTCGAATACAACAAAATATCCACCCCCCCCCAATAAAAAATAAAAGAGAAGGTGAAGGAGATAGATTCCAGTTAATGTTAACTGAGAAGATAAGATGAGATAGAAAACATTAATAAAAGATAAAATTCTGAGCAAGGAGAGGTTATTTGAGCTGCTGCTGCATAAGGAAAGCTTCAGGGAGTAGGTCTCCAGCCAGGTCTTGGTGGTCCAACTGGCAGAGAGAAAAAGAGCATTCTAGAAGAGACTGACTACAGCCGGGCCTGTCACATATCATACATTCTTCTGGTCATCCAATATTTATTAAGCACGTGGTGTATATGATTTTCTTCCTTGGCCTAATGTAAGGGCTAGGCAGAGACTGAGCTTTTTCTGTTTGCTTTTTGCAGAATAAGAAAGTGAAGGATAATTCCTTTGTTTTGAAGGGTGGAGCCTTTTTGCCTTGTGGTTTCCTCAAACGTGCCACATTCTCAAGTCACAACAACTGTACAAATGCATGCCCTGTGAACAATGCCTTTCCCAAACTCTTTTCTCGCTGGGCCTCAGCTCAGGCCAGTCATCACCACTTCCTCTCCAAAGCCCTCCTTTACCTGAGCTTGGGCAAGGAGGCCCTTCCCAAAAGCTAACAGTGGCAATCTTAGCACCTGGGAGGAAGTTTTGCTGAGTAGAAGGTGAGTGGACATGATGTGAGATCCTTTGCCCTGCTTCCCTCCATCTTACCCTCTGGGCATTCACTGCCAACCGAGCCAGAGGTGTCTGGAGATACCATTTTAATAGGGGAGGGGGGCCAGATGTTTAACAGATAATCCTGAAAATGTCAGGTGTAAATCATGAGAAGTGCCATGAGGGAAAAGGAGCTAGCTATTGTGAGAAAGAAAAGTGGACGGGGCAGTGAGCAAAGGCCCCTCTGGTGTGACGGTGTTGGTGTGGTATTCTGAAGGGTGAGGGCAGCTCAGAAGCCCAGGACAGGGACACAGTGCTCTTTAAAATACTTAACCAATAAGGGTCTGCTCTGTAGCGCAGAGAACTCTAATACTGTGTAACCACCTAAGTGGGGAAAGAGTTTGAAAGAGAATAGATACATGAATCTATATAACTGAATCACTTTGCTATACACCGGAAACACTCCCGACATTGTTAATCAACTGTGTGTGTGTGTGTTCAGTCATGTCTGGCTCTCTGTGACCCCCATGGACTGTAGCCCTCCAGGCTCCTCTGGCCATGGGATTTTCCAGGCGGGAATACTGACTGGGGTCGAAGGGAAAGATGACACATGATGAGGAGGAGGAGATAGGGAGGTCAGACCGCAGAGAAGGCTGTTTAGACCACGTTGAGGAGTTGGGAATTTGTTCTGAATGCGCCAGGAAGCCATTGAAGCATTTAAAGCAGATTTTTAAACAGTCATTCAGATTTCCTATGGAGAAGCACTGGAAGGGAGCCAAGTGGAAATGGTGAAACTTGGTGAGACAGCGTGAGCCCCAACCGCCTGAGAGGACTTAGGACAACGTGTCTGATAGGATTAATAAAGGCCCCACACCACAGGTTCTGTTTAGGAAGTGAGGTGAGGTGGGGGTTAAAAGACCACGCCAAAGGTACCATTGGTGGTGTTATTGTTATAACTAGAGTTGCATAGACTGGGGTGAAAGTGTGTTTTATAAAATATGACTATATAAAAAATACAGATAAGTAAAAGATTTCTATCTGACAAATTTGAGAGAGGACTACTTGCCTATAAAATCTCAAGGTGCACCAATTCAATTTAATTAATTTATTAAGGACTTTTTAAATCACTAAGAAAAACACACTAATAAACCACAAACATGATAAATGACATGTTTGAAAATTTTATGTAAGAAATATAAATTGACCAAAAAAAAAATAAAAATTGTGATCCAAACTAATGTCAATTAGAACAATGAAAAAATTTTAACCCATAAAAATAAATACTAAAATAAATAAATAAAACATCAACAATTAATAAAACAAAAATCCTCCATGCTAGTAAGGGTGTGGGGTGGCTCAAAACATTCATTTGATGCTGCTGGGATATAATTAGCAGAACCTTTCTGGAGAACAACTTGGTGACCTGTATGACGAACTTCAGAAAATCTCACATCCTTTTACCTGGCAATTCTACTTCCAGAAATATCTCTCAGAATAATCCATGATATAAACAAAGATTTGTGAACAAGGATAATCATAATTATTTATCAGTTCAGTTCAGTCGCTCAGTTGTGTCTGACTCTTTGTGACCCCATGGACTGCAGCATGCCAGGCTTCCCTGTCCATCACCAACTCCTGGAGCTTGCTCAAACTCTTGTCCATCAAGTCGGTGATACCATCCAGTCATCTCATCCTCTGTTGTCCCCTTCTCCTCCTGCCTTCAAACTAAGGAAAAACCTTGTATCCATCAGATAATTGCTTAAAGTATAAGAAATTTATGCATTTTCATGGGGAAAATGTTCACATCAAAACATTAAGCCAAAAACTTTCCCCTTCAAAAATAAAATAAGATTCAAAACTGAATGCCCTCTCCTCCAAAAGAGACGGAGGCAGAGAGATGGCAAAGAAAAAACAAAGAGAAATAGACCAGTGTTTTAGCAGGGAATTGATTTTAATTTTAATTTTCTTTAGATATTTTTCATCAATTTTCACAACCAGCATTCACACCTTAATATTTTTTAAAATCTAATATACTTTAAGAAAGAAGCATTTGTAAAGGAAGACAAAAGAGAAGTAGATTGTTACGGATCGTGTGAGCAGAGCACTTCAGTAATGAGTAGGCAGTTCATTTCCCGTCTCCTCCGGCTCTCGGGCACATTGCTGGACCATTTCGGCTCCTAACGGTTGCTGTCCGCTTCTCACCTCCAGTTTCCACCACCTGGATGTGGTTCTCCCCTCTCTGCAGCCTGGCTAATGCTTGCTGTCCTTAAGCCTCAGGTGACCGTGCTCTCCCTGCCCTCCCTGTCCCCACACCACGCAGGCCTCCCCAGGCTGCCTGAGCTGCTCCACGGTGCTTTCCCATTAATAACCCACAAGCCCCGCCTTCACAGACCTTCAGCTTCATTGTTAGGACTGGCTTGACTGTTGGCCTTTAAGTTTCAAGAGGGCCAGGACTGCTTACCATGGAATCCCCGGAGTTTGAGTTTGGGGCAAAATGGTGCCTCAGTAAAAACTCCTGAGTAAGTAAAAGTGCTTGGAGAGGGTCAAAGAGAGATGTGTGCAAAAGGTTTCAGGAGAGTGAAGGAAATGGAGCGTTTCAAGTGGTGAAGGAAGAAGGCTGTGTGAGGAGATGGTATGATGGGTGCAGATGCAGTCCCAAAGGTGGGCAGATGCTGATAAAGATGGCTAGCAAAGGTGGGTCAAGGGAGGATGTTTTTCCAAATAGGCAAAAGTAAATCAGGCTATTGTGCCTTCTTCTACTTAAATTTTCCACTGCCCTCTCATCACACTGATAAAACAGGCCATTTCCTTGACCTTCCTTCAAAACCCTCCACCATCTGTTTCCCATCACTTTCCAACCTTATTCGACTTCATTCTCCCCAGCCCAGTATGTTCTAGCCATACTTGTCTTCTGTGTATCCCCTGGATGTCTGTCTCATTCCTGCCTCAAGACCTTTGTACTTCCTGCTCCCTCCACTGAGATGCTCCTCCCCTCCTTGCTTGACTCATCATTCATTAGCTCTGACTCCACCTGTTCGGATAGCACTCCCCTGACTACCCTACCAATGCCCATCCCCCCCACCCCCAGTCCTTCTCCATCATACTACCCTGTTTTATTTTATTTTTTAAGCATTTATTAGTATCTGGAATTATCTTGTTTGTAAGTTTAATGATTGTTTATTGTCTGCCTCCCTCATTAAGTGTAACTTACATGAGACTAGTTGTTCAGTTGCTCAGTCATACCTGACTCTTTGTGACCCCATGGACTGCAGCACGCCAGGCTTCCTTATCCTTCACTAACTCCTGGAGTTTACTCAAACTCATGTCCATTGAGTCAATGATGCCATCCACCGTCTCATCCTCTGTCACCCCCTTTTCCTCCTGCCCTCAATCTTTCCCAGCATCAGGGTCTTTTCCAATGAGTTGGCTCTTTGAATCAGGTGGCCAAAGTATTGGAGCTTCAGCTTCAGCATCCGTCCTTCCAATGAATATTCGGAGTTGATTTCTTTTAGGATGGACTGGTTTGATCTCCTTACTAGAGATCCTGCTAATTCTTGCTATCTCTGTATTCCCATTGCCTTAAATGCTGCTTGGCACACAGTGTGTGTGTGTGTTCAGTCACTTCAGTCATGTCCAACTCTGCTACCCTATGGACTGTAGCACGCCAGGCTCCTTTGTCCATGGGATTCTCCAGGCAAGAATACTGAGTGGGTTGCTATGCCGTCCACCAGGGGATCTTCCCTATGCAGGAATAGAATCCATGTCTCTTGCATGTCTCCTGCATCGGCGGGTGGGTTTTTCACCACGGGCGCCACCTGGGAAGCCCAACACACAATCAGTCCTCCACAAATATTTCCTGTTGAGAGTAAGGTCTATGTATATTTGGAGGAAGTGAGGAAAAAGACAGTAGCAAGGGAGAGATTAGAAATATTGTATACCAGGAAGGCAGGAAAGGTATCATACTTAGTGTCAGCCCTGAATAGTGGCTACCTAGAATCTTGCCTTGGGACTTTAAAGTTTCCTCTGGGTTCATAGGAAATAATGCTATGATTGATTAGCAATGTCTGCCATGGGCATAGGAAGGGTTTAGTGGTCGAACAGACTTTTCTATATTCCGCTAAGCATTGCCTCAAGTCTTGTCTTGATGTGTGGACATTGTGTTCAGGACATGGCAGAGACTAGACCTTAGTTAATGTATAGGTGTTTGTTTTTCTCTTTTTCTTGAGGAATCAGCATAACGTGAAGGGCATAAATGCTTTTTATATCAGTACAGCTTGTGTGTGTGTTCCATGGGATGGGAGAGCAAAAAAGTATTTCCTATCACTGTTAGATCTTTCAGGTGATATCAGAATGGTAGCTAATTCTGGGTAAAAATTTATTACCAAGCATCTGGCCAGCAATAAGAGGTGGACTAGTAGAGATGACAGGGAGGAAACTGCAGATTTTCATTCTTCAGATACTTGATGTCTCCTTTGAGCCTTGGAATCTGCAAATTTCTTACTCCCCAAGCTAATTATTTCCTCTTGAGAACAGTAAGGCCTTTTATCAAGATGGCCACATCCCTGTGTGTCCTGACACACGAATGATGAATAATGGGCCTGATTAACCCAGTGACCTTCATGAACGATAAAAGGGGAATATCCACATGGGAGGTTTTGCCTTCTTCAGGAATCAGGAGTTTCTTTCCCTTGGACTTACAGAGGCAACTCCTTTATGACACACAGTGAGCTGTGCTTATTTCTGATCTTTTTCATGCATCATGCACTCTTGAAATGTGGATTTTAAAACCCAGTGCAGAATGTTTGAGCCCCAGGCCCTTCCCCAGGATCTGCTCAGCACACACCATTTAACCATGTTCAGATTAACCCCTAGGCATCTGCAAGTCACCTCAATGTTGCACCCATCCCAGCCCCAAGGTTTGGAGGGCTCTGTACCACTGCCGCATTCCCCTTCTACTCTGAGCACGTGCTCAAGTTGATCTTGCCCTGAACTGGTGCCAGAGAGGAAGGGAAGCCAGGGCTCTGTTTGGAAGTGGCCCAGGCATCCATGACAACCAAAGGGCTGTGGTCTCACACAGCGTCATAACTCCAGTCCTGTCTGTGATCAGCCCACCATTGTGCCTTCACTTGCCCTCAGGAGCGGATTATGGTGGGGCTGAAGCTCAGAGCTCAAAGCAGGCAGAACAGTGGCTCTACCAAGCATGTCCTTGTCATAATTCCCAGAGGCTCTGAATATGGTAGATGACATGATGTTATGGACTGAACTGTGTTGCCTCTCCCCAAACTCATGTGTTGAAACTTGTGGTGTTGTGGTAGAATAAGAAATGTGTACGTGATCTTAGTCCCTGGTTTCTGACACAAGAGCTTCTAAGATCCTTGGAATCTCCATAGTGATAAGAATGTCTTTTTGTAACCCAATGAGATGACCAGTGACTGGGGGCCCCTAGATGGTGTCAGCATAGGGTTGGTCCCTGGCAAAACCAAGTCCTACCCTCTGATCTCAGGGGAGGGAAGAGGGGTTGGAGAGTGAGTTAGTAACCTATCATGCCTGTCTGTGACAAAGCCTTCATAAAAATCTCTCAGCTGGAGGGTTGGAGAGGTTCTGGGTTGGTGGTTGGCATCCATAAGCAGGAAGTTTGGTGCACCCTAACCCCACAAGAATAGAAGCTTCTGTGCTCGGGACTCTTCTGGATCTCACCCTTATGTGCCTTTTCATCTTTTATTATATCCTTTATAATAAACTGGTAAACTTAGGTCAAGTGTTTCCTTGAATTCTGTGAGCGCTTATAGCAAATTGAACCTGGGAGGGAGTAGTGGGAACCCCCAGTTTATAGCGGGCTGGTCAGCAGCACAGGTAAGAACCTGGGACTGATGCCAGGTGTCTGGAGTGGGAGAAGTCTTGTAGGACTGAGTCCTTGGTGGACTGTCCTGCATAGCAGTAACTAACTCCAGTAGTTAGTGTCAGAAGTGAATTGACTTGTAGGACAACTGTTTGGAGAATCGAAGAATTGGTTTTTTGAGATCAGGAAAAACCCCACCCTTTTGATGTCAGAGCTATTGTTAAGTATTAATAGTTGTGGTGCACTGGCTTCTCAGCATGTCCAATCTTCCCAGACCAGGGATCAAACCTATGTCTCCTGTACTGGCAGATGGATTCTTAACCAGTGGAATGCCAGGAAATCCTGCAAAAGTATTTCTGAGTAACAGTTAATTCTGTCCCTTAACAATCATTACTTTTGAATGTGTGTATGATTTTCAGGGTGCACAGTTACTGAAGACAGCTTCCCTTGACTGTATTTTGAAGGTCAGAACAGCTTCCCCCTTCTTTCTGGTTTTCTATTCCCTCTTGTCAGTAATCTGTTTTCATTAGTTGTTGAAAAACAACCACCCTTATATCTATCCTGACTTCTGAAAGGTCAACTTTCTAGGTATGCCTGGTTCCTAATAGTTCATCATCTCTGGGGAAATATAAAAAGCCAGCACTCCTAGTCAGGCGGACACACATTCTCCTCTCAATAGTTGGAAGAAAGTGATTGTCTTATTCCATTCCCCTCTGTTCTTTGACCTGCTGTGCCATTTTTGATTTGTATCAGTTGCTTGCACTGACTCTTTCCACACCTTTCTTAAGACCTCTAGCTCTTCTGCAGCCTTAGGTAATGCTTTTAGAATTCTCCTTTCCACAGAACATGCCTTTTAAAGAACTTTAAAAGAAGATATCTATATTTAAAATTGAGACTGAAGATGATTATGTGCTTGTAGGCAGACATAAATATTGTGGTTCTGCTTTCTTGAGTATTTTTAAAGTGTGCTGGAAGTTTGGCCATGATTAGAACTGGTTTATAACTGCAAGTGGTTTTAATGATAATATCCTAAAATGCCTTTACTCTGTACTCATATATAAAAGGTAACAAAAAACAATGATCCTAAGAGTATGCCTTCCTTTAATTTTCATACTTTACTTATTTCAATATTGAGACAATTTGCTGAAGTATTTAAGATTTTCTTATGGTTTTGAGTTGTTTAAATATTGATACATATTTTTCCAAACATGACCTCATTGGAGAGTCACTGTATTTGGATAAAAATTAAACAAGATTTGTAAGCTTGTTAAAAAATTTATAATACAGCAAGTTAAAGTATACTTGTGCACTGGCTTATTCTCATTGGTCTGTCTTTTGTGATGTCAGGTGAATAGTTTCATTATATCTTTCTATTTCTGCTCTTGGGCAAATGAGCATGTTGCTGAGACTTAATCATATGAATGTTTAAATTTTTGTTCTCTGACATCAACCATTTGTGGAAGCCACTGGGTATCCAAAAGCATATTTATAAGCTTCGTTCTATTGTGGTTTTACATTATTCATCAAGTAAATATTTCTTGAGTGCCTTTGTTTATCATTGCATCTCAGGTCCCAGGACAGGAATAAAAGTTAATGCCAATAGTTCCCAGTAATCAGGAATATTAATTATGTCCTGGGCACTGCTCCCCATAATCTTAGGATATAGGTGTTGTAGTTCTCCCAGTTTTACAAGTGGGAAGCTAAACCACAGAGGAAGTAACTCGCCCAAGGCCTCATAGCTACAAGTGGTACAGCTGGAATTTGAACCCAGATTCTGTGTTTCTACCCACTAGTTGCTGAGTGAATAGCTAAGTAAGGTATTAAAGATTCCCAAATATCTCTAAATGGAAACTATACTGGAAAATGAAACTTTCTGGCTGGTTTGGGAGGATTCCATATTCCTCATCTGATTCCTCTTATTCAAAAAACACACCCAGCATTGCTCGGCTACACTGATACGGAAGGACTTCTGGAGACTGTGACAGCGGAGTCACCTCAGCACCACTGACCTCCCACAGAAGATGCTGTGAAGAAGACTCCTTAAGACTTTATAAGTCTTTGTAATGTGTTTAAGGCATGAGTGAGAAACTTGGGGAAAAAATGCAAATTCTTATTACCTGCAAAATGATTGCTTTTATAATGTTATTGTCTTTTAGAAATCTTTGCTATCGATATACTGCTGTTCTTGGACTAGCTCTGAGTTTGTAAAATAGGTGCAAGAGCAGACGTGATTGCTAAGAATATAGCGATGACCTCTATGTAAAATTTATAGGCCTGGAACACACTGTGCGGAGGCTTTTGATCAAGATCTTTGAAAGTATTGCATGCATACACTTCAAGTAAAAGATCACCC
Source organism: Muntiacus reevesi (assembly GCF_963930625.1). Lineage (NCBI taxonomy): Eukaryota > Metazoa > Chordata > Mammalia > Artiodactyla > Cervidae > Muntiacus > Muntiacus reevesi. Next base: position 160,817,721 of record NC_089252.1, on the reverse strand, counting down.
TAATTATTTTATTCTTCACGCAAAGGATCTTTGTGAGTAATTGGAAACTCTTTAATGAGCTTTGATTTATAACACTGTTTTTAATTTGAAACTTTAGATTATCATAATCCTAGTGGTTGTCAAAATAAGGACTATGATTGATCTAGCATAAATTCGAAGTTCGTGCCATTTGCGGGTGTGACAGAGAGGAGGGTGTGGAAAGCAGTATTTACTGAGCGCTGCCTGTGTGCCCGGCTCTCTGCTGGCACCTCTGTACAATACGTCACCATTGTATTTCATCCTCAGAACAGGCCTGAAAGGCCTTTGTATTATATCAGTGGGGAAAACTAATGTTTAGAACGTTTACACAGTTCTACACCTGGTAAAAGCTAGAACCCCAGATCCATTTCCTGGCCTATCCTTTCTCACCACTGTTCTACACTGCCGCTGAGCTGATGAGCCAGCCAGGTCGGGAGGGCAGTGAGGGCTTCTCAGAGGAAGTCATGTGTGAGCTGTCCCCCAGAACCTGAGTAAGGGGAGTCCAGTTGAATGAGGAGAGGAAGGGCATTTCAGGCAAAAGAAAGGAGGTATGGGAGAGTGTGACATCCAGAGAGAACTAAAAATAGCTGCCCAGGCATAGAGTACAGGGTGTGTTTATGAGACTTGCAGGAGAGCCAGTCTTGAAGGTAGGGGGTCCTGCAGGGCCACCAATGCCAGATAATGCCAGGTGCTGCCACATACCTGTAGGAACTGGGATGACTTCTCCCCAAATTACCACTGACCACAGAAAGTGGCTGTTGATTTATCAGAGGAAGCAAGGGTGGGATAACATATTTTGCCTGCGATGACTTCTTAGCTTCTTGCCAACTTTTCAGCTCTGATTCCTCATAGTCAACATTCCACAAATGTTACTGACATAGTCCACTTGGCCCAGAGAATGGAAAAGATACTAAAGAATTGAAAAGATTCTTGCTTTCTAGAGGCTGGTGGCATCATTTCATGTACATTTGAATCCATCTTCCTTAACCAAAGTTGTAGAAGAAAGGCACTTTAATAAATCTGATAAAATTGACTATGAAAATAATTTAATGAATTTGAATAAATAGACTCCATGAAAATAGACTGCAGATCTTTCTAGTGTATTATTGAACCACTAATACCTAGCACATAGTAGTTTCCTAAACAACTCTCTTTAACAAATAGATTTTGAAAACTCCTACAAAATTCCTATAAAATGTTTTGGTCTTTCATCAGATTTATAAATTTTTCCATATATATTAATATACTCAGAAGCCTTTTCTTGTGCAGTAGTTTTAAAATGTGCTCTTCAAGGAACTGAAGGCAGGGGATATTCCAAGGATACATATCACAAAAATATTTGTATTAGCTGATAACTGTACCGTGTCATTTTGTCAGGTAATATTTTGTTTGAATTTTAAAACTGTCTGCTATATTGGGATGTCACTATAACTGATGTTTTAGATTGGCATAATGCTTTTCTTTATCTTCTTTTAATTGATCTTTAAGTTTTATATATATTTTGACTAGTAATAATTTTATAACGATCTGAGACTCTTAGAAAAGGGTTCATTTTTTGCTAATGAGAAATACATTGGGGTTTGAAGTTGCATTTCAAATACTTGAGGTGTCCCAGGTGGCTCAGGTCTGTCGTAAAGAATCTACCTGCAATACAGGAGACCCAGGGACCCAGATCCAGGTCATTCCCTGAGTTGAAAAGATCCCCTGGAGAAGGGAATGGCAACCCACTGCAGTATTCTTGCCTGGAGAATTTCATGGAGAGAGGAGCCTGGTGGGCTACAGTCCATGGGGTTGCAAAAAGTTGGACCCAAAGGAGTGACTAACACTTTCAAATACTTAAAAATATATATAGTATATTCAGTTGCATGATTCAGTCAAACTTGGAACAATTTATCTCCAAATGTCTTCCTCATCCCATAGTACCGTTCTTTACAAAATAACTAAAATTGTGTTTTAAAATGACCTTTATATAAGTGATAAAATAATTGTGTATAAGTTAGAAGCTGGACTAGAGAGCCTGGAAATTCTTGGATGAAAATTCTTCTTGCTATCGTCCCATAACTTTATGGCTTTTAAATATATCACCATTACAGAGAGCCTTTCCAGCAGATGCTGGTGGTGTGTGTCTCGGGCAGTGAAACAGCTGGACAGTGTGGATGCATGTTGTGGGAGGAAGGACTGGGTCACTGTAAACCAGCTTCCAGTTTCATTCCCCTAGGCATTGCACTGAATTCTTTCAGAGAGATGGAGGATGACCTGAAGAAAATGATCAGAATGATAGGAAGACTAAAAATTCAAAGAGGCATAGTTAGTAAAACTAGAAATATTTGACCTGGGGAAGGTAGGAGGATATAAAATTAGTGTCAAATATTTGGGGAGCCTAAGTAGAAGTTCAGCCTTGTTTGCATGATCCTATGGCTGGCCTTCAGTGGAAGCTATAAGGAGGTTTTTGCCCAAAGATAAGAAAGAAATCTTATGAAGGACAGGGAAGGCTGGTGCACCGCAGTCCATGGGGTCGCAAAGAGTCGGACTTGACTTAGCAACTGAGCAACAGAAATGAAGGAATCACAAAGATGTCCAAAGAGACAATGGGAATTCTCGTTCAAGATGGCAGACAGAGAGCACACATGCATCTCTTTTTGGCTCTCAAATCCCATAGCGACGTCAGTCAAGAGGAACAGAAAATAATACATGAAAGATAGTCCTGGGCACAGGAGAAGGGGCACTGGGAAGCTAGAGATAGAGACACATTGCTCAGAAGCAAAAACTCCTCGGAACTGTATTAACAGATTCAATCGCATTTACAGGAGAGGGCTGCAGTCGGGGCCAGAGTTATTTTTTCCTGGCAGCAGACTCACAGAGAGGCTTGAAACTTGGAGCATGAGAGAAAGTTGGACAGAAGTCAACTGTGGAATAACTGTGAGTCATAGCCTGCATTCCCCTTCCCTGCGTCACATGCTTAGGCTAAAACCAGAGGATTAATCTTTTGAAATAGTTGAGAAGTGTCTGCTTAGGATGTAGCCCTGGAAGGGGTGATGCCCACTCTGAATAAAATTCTCCTTCAGGCTGGGAGGTGAAAGGGAGGGACATCCTCCACCTCCTCTCTCCCCTCAAGGTCAAAAGGCCCACCCACATGGACAGAAGGTGAGACCAACTGAGGCAAGCAGAGCTATCTGTATTAAATAAGCTGGTCTGCCTCAGTTATAACTATTAATTGATAACCAAAGGATCATAAACATCTGAGAAAAAATGAGGACAGAAAGGCAGGTAGCAATAAACTGACCCTGGAGGAAATAGATAATGCAGAAAGATATTTTTCAAATAATTCTATTTCCTCAGAGAAGAAAATTAAAAAAAAAAAAAAAGCATTTGTGAAGCAAAATGGGCTGCTAATGAAAAGAGCAATTTAACCTAAGAAGTGTTCTTAAAATGAAAAAAGTAATTGTCAAAGTTAAAAATTCAGCGGATGAAAGAATGGAAGAACTATCTCTGCATGTAGAACAAAAAGTTAAAGGGGTGGATAATATGGGAGAAAAAATGAAGAGATTAGAAAACTGTCTAAAACTTCTAATATCCAAAAGGATGTTCGGAATGAGAAAACTCACAGAACAGAAAGGCATGATAAAGAATTTCTAAGTGTGAACACATAGGACTTCAGATTGTAAGGGCTTAGAAAATGCAGATGATGAATGAATAAACTCACCCTAAGACACATTTTTGTGACATTTTAGACACTAGGAAGAGAGGGAATATTCTGAAAGCTAATGCAATAGGTCACTCAAAAAGAAATGAAGATCCAGGTGACAGTGAATAGATCATCAGCAGCTCTTTATGGCAGGGAAAAAACAAAACAATAAACAAACAGCAAGTCTGTAAATGTTGAGGGGAAAAATGTTTTTGAATCTAGAATTCTGTACCTAGCCAAACTATCAGTCGAGAGTGAGACATTTTCAAACATGTAAGAGCTCAGACCATTTACCACCCACAGACTATTTCTGAAAGAATTACTCAAGCAAAACAAAGAGAATCCAAGTAAGAGGAAGTCACAGGTTCCAAGGAGCAGTGGCTGTAACCCAGGATTGTAGTGAAAAGCAATTCCAAAATGAGAACTTTGAAGCAGGCCTAGAGAGCCTTCAGTTCAAATTAGAACCAGAAGTTAGAGGCTCTGTGAAGAATCTCTTTTGGTAGAATATGGGTTTCTTCTAACAAATACAGTGATTAAGAAGCTGGGTGATCTGGTGACAAGACAAAGGCATGTTACGTCATTATAAACCTGTGCCATCCTAACCTTCTCCAAACGCACAAGTTATTTTCTACTTCCAACCGTAAACTGACAAGAGTTACAGGGTTAGTGGTACTTCTCAGTTCTGCAATGAACAGCATTTCTATACAAACAGTATTGTGGATACTGTTTTTTAGTTTTCAATTAAAAGAAAGAATTTAGAGACAATACATCCAAAAGTAAATGGAGTTACAGAACAAATGTAAAACTAATAGTATTCTGGAATGGAGGTTTAAAGAGAAGGGTAGAGAGGTTAAGTTTGGGGCATATGTGCACACCTCTGAGGCTATCACTCTAATCGAGATAATGAACACACTCATTGTGCCCAGAAGTGTCTTCAGATCCCTTTGCAATTCCTTCTTCCTGCTTTTCTCCATTCCTCCTCCTCGGGCAATAACTGTTCTGTTTTCTGTGAGAACAGTTTGGTTTGCATTTTCTAAAATCTTAGGTAGATGAAATAATACACTATGTACTGTTTATATGACTTCTTTCATTCAGCATACTTATTTTGAGATTCATCCAAGTTACAGAGGGTATCAGTAGTGCATCCTTTGTGTGGATAAACCACAATGAACAAACTCACCTGTTGGTAGAAATTTGTTTTTTCCCCTCAGTTTTTGATCAGTTACAAATAGAGCTACTACATTCATGTATGAATCTACTGATATAATCATATGGTTTAAAAAACATGTTAATATGGTAACTTACATTGATTTTTTAATGTTAAGCCCATCTTGAATTCTTGGGATAAACCTTTCTTAATTGCTGTGTATTACCCTCTAATTTATAGTCAGATTTGATTTTATTATTTTTTTAATTGCTTTTGGTCTATAAGCTCCCTCCTTCATCTTCCCTCGTCTAATTTTTTTTTAACTTTTTGTTTTGTATTGGAGTATAGCTGATTATGGGGAAGGCAATGGCAATCCACTCTAGTACTCTTGCCTGGAAAATCCCATGGATGGAGGAACCTGGTAGGCTGCAGTCCAGGGGGTTGCTAGGAGTCAGACGTAACTGAGCGACTTCACTTCCCTTTTCACTTTCGTGCACTGGAGAAGGAAATGGCAACCCACTCCAGTGTTCTTGCCTGGGGAATCCCAGGGATGGGGAAGCCTGGTGGGCTGCCGTCTACAGGGTCGCACAGAGTCGGACACGACTGAAGCGACTTAGCAGCAGCATAGCTGATCAACAAATAGGTGGACAGCAAAGAGACTTAGCCTCATATATACAGTATTTGAGTTTTCAAAATATTGTTTTGAATTTTTACATCTGTCATGAGAGAAATTATAGTTTTCTTTGAATCTCTTTGTCTAGTTTTGTTATCAGGATAATGCTGGCTATATAGAATGAGTTGGAAGGTGTTTTCTCCTCTTCAATTTTTTGGGAAGAATTTGTATGAATTTGATAGAATTCTTTAATAGATAAGACTTTTCAGGTTATATCTTTCTTCAAATTATTTTGGCAAGAACACTTAACATCATATCTACCCTCCTAACATATTTCTACATGCACAATACAGTATTAATATAGGCATAATGTGGTACAGTAGATCTCTAGAGCTTATTTATCTTGCATAACTGAACCTATACTATTGAACAGAACAACACCTTACTCTAGCCAGTACCAAACCCCTGACAATCACCTTCTACTCTGTTTCTATAACTATTTTACATATATAAGTGGATTCATGCAGTACTTCTTTTGTGACTGGCTTATTTCACTTAGCATAATGTCCTCCAGGTTCATCCACATCATTGCATATGACAGGATTTCCTGTATAACATTCCATTGTACGTAATACCACATTTTCTTTATCCATTTGTCTATCAGTGTACATGTAGTTTGTTGCTATACCTTGGCTATTATGAGTAATACTGCAATGAACTTGGAAATGCAGTTATTTCTTTGAGATTTTTCTTGAATATATTTCAGTTCTCTTGAGTATATTTCAAGTTTGAATATATTTCAATATATCCTCTTGAATATATTTCAGTTTTAATTCTCTTGAATGTATTCCCGGAAGATGGATTGCTGAGTCATATGGTAGTTCAGTTCTTAATTTTTTGAGAAACCTACATACTACTGATGCAGTGGCTGCATCACTTTACATTTATACATTGCTACCAACAGTGTACAAATATCCCAGTTTCTCCACATCCTCACTAGTTGGCTTTCATTTTTATGATAATAACCATTCTGACAGGTGTGAAATTATTTCATTGTGGATTTATATACATTTCCATGTTGATGAGGGGCTTTCCAGGAGGCACTAGGGGTAAGAACCTGCCTGCCAATGCAGGAGACATAAGAGACACCAGTTCAATCTCTGGTTTGGGAAGATCCCCTGGAGGAAGGCATGGAAGCCCACTCCAGTATTCTTGCCTGGAGAATCCTATGGACAGAGGAGCCTGGTGGGCTACAGTCCATGGGGTTGCAAAGAGTTGGACACGAGTGAGTGAGTGAGCAGTCACACAACCATGTTGATTAATGATATTGAGCATCTTTTCACATATCTGGTGCCCATTTGTATATCTTCTTTGAAAAAATATCTACTCAAGTCCCTAGCCCATTTTAAAATCAGATTTTTTTTTTGCTGTTAGTTTGCAGGAATTCCTTATACACTTTGTATATTAATCCCTTATCAAATACATGGTTTGAAAATATTTTCTCCCATTCTGTAAATTGCCTTTTCACTCTGTTGACTACATGAAAGGCAATTGACTGTTTCCCTTATGGCACAGAAGCTTTTTAGCTTGATGTGGTCCCACTTGTCTCTTTTTGATTTGTTGCTTATGTTTTTAGTGTCATATCCAAGGTATCATTGCCTACACCAACGTCATGAAGATTTTCCTCTTCTTTTCCTTTAGGAATTTTTTAAGTTTCAGGTTTTATGCTCTAAGTCTTTAATCCATGCTAAGTTAATTTTTACCTATGGTGTAGGGTAAGGGTTCAATTTCATTCTTTTACATGTGAGTATCCAGTTTTGTTGAAGAGACTATCTTTTCCCCGTTGTGTATTCTTGGCACCTTTGACTGCATATGCACTGGTTTATTTCTGGGCTCTCTATTCTGTTCCAATGGTCTCTTTTTATTCCTGTACCATACTGTTGTATTAGCTTTGTAATATATTGTATTCTGTATTATATTTTAAAAGCAGAAAGTATGGTGCTTCCAGCTTTGTTCTTCTTTCTTAGGATTGCTTTGACTTTTGGAAGTCTTTTGCTGTACTATGTGAATTTTAGGATTAGCTTTGGTACTTTGTGTCTTTCAAAAATGTTCTATTTCATCTAAGTTGTATATAATTCTGGCATGAAGTTTTTTATATACCCTTATTATCCCGTTAATATCTAGAATCTGTAGTGATGTCCCCTTTTTCAGTCCTGATGTTTGTAATTTGTGTCTTCCCTCTTTTTATCCTGACCAATCTGGCTAGAGGCTTATAATTTTTATTGATCTTTCCTATCCCCTTTCAGTTTCAGTGATTTTCTTGATTGTCTTTCTGACTTCAGTTTTATTGAATTCCACGCTGATCTTTACTATTTCCTTTCTTCTGCTTATTTTGGGTTTATTTGTTCTTTTTCTGGCTTCTTAAAGGGAATGTTGAGATCACTTATTTGAGATATTTCTTCTCTTTTAATAAAGGCATTTAGTGTTACAAATCCCTCCCACCCCACACAAATACTTCTTTAATGACATCCTCCCAACTTTTTTATGTTCTTTTTTTTTTTCATTTTCAATTAGCTCAAATACTTTCTGTTTCCCCTCTGCCCTCTTCTTTTATCCATGGGTTATTTAGAAGTGTGTTGTTTTGTTTGCAAAAATGTGGAAGTTTTCCAGAAATCTTCTTGTTATTGGTTTTTGATTCAATTCTGTTATACTTAGTTGGACTTGAATTCATTCACATTTATTGAGGCATGGTCTGTCTTGGTTAATATTACATATACACTTGAAGAGTGTATATACAGCTGTTTGGTGAGGTAATCTATAAATATCAATTAGGTCATATTAGTGGATAGTTTTGTTCAGGTCTTCTAGCTCTTTACTGATTTTCTCTCCATTGTTCTATTGATTATTAAAAGAGGGGTAGTGATATTTTCGTTTTGGTTGTAGATTTGTTTATGTCTCTTGGTTGTTCAATGAGTTTTTGCTTCATGTATTTTGAATTGCTTTTGTTGGGTACACAAGCATTTTAAGATTGTTATGTACTCTTGATGATTTGACTTCTTAGTCATTATGAAATGACCTTTGCCCCTGGTGTTATTCTTTGCTCTAATATTTACTTTGTCTGATGTTAACATAGTCACTTGAGCCTCATTTTGATTCATCTTAGCATGTCTGTTCAGTTTACCATAACAAAATAAGACAGCCTGGTTGGTGGCTCACACAACAGCAGTTTTTCAAGTTCTGGAGACTGGAAGTCCAAGATCAAGGTACCGACAGGGCTGGCTGGTGAGACCACTTTCTCTGGAGTGTAGCTGCCTGCCTTTTCACTGTGCGCTTGTGTGGTCTGTGCTCTGTGCCGAGGGCAGAATGACAGAGAGGAAGATGACATCTCTAGTGTCTCTTCCCCTTCTTGTAAGTCCTATGGGACTAGGGCCCTACACTGATGACCTCCTTTAACATCAGTCACCTCTTTAAAGGCCCTGTTCCCAAGCACATTCACATTGAGAGTCAGTGTTTTCACATAGGAATTTGTGTATGTGTGTTGTGGGGGGCATACACACTTCATTTTGTAATAGCATGGTGTATCTTTTCTACCATTTATGTTTAACTATTTGTTTCTCTGTATGTAAAGTACATTTCTTATAGAAAGAACATAGTTGGATTTTATATTTTTACCCAACCCTGACAATCTCAATTTGGATATCTAAATAATATTTAATATGATTATTGATATGCTAAGGTTTACATTTACCACCTTGCTATCTGCTTTATTTATTCCATTATTTTTTAAATTTTTCCTATTTTTTCTGCCTCTTTTTGGATTGCCTAAATTCTTTTATGATTCTATTTTATATCTTTTTGTTGTATATAAGCTATAACTTATTTAAAGCTATATAAATGTGTATAAATGTACATATACACGGGCTTCCCTGGTGGTTTAGATGGTAAAGAATCTGCCTGCAATGCGGGAGATCTGGGTTCAATTCCTGGGTTGGGAAGATCTCTTGGAGAAGGACATGGCAACCCACTCCAGTGTTCTTGCCTAGGAAATCCCCATGAACAGAGGAGCCTGGTGGGCTACAGTCCATGGGGTTGCCAAGAGTTGGACACGACTGAGCAACTAAGCACACATATATATATGCGCACGGACACACACACACACACACACCCCAGTCTACCTTCAATAGATTTAATTTTACTCCCCATATAATATTTTTGTAAATTTCATTTTGGATAGCTTGTATTGCTGAGTTTTCAGGTTCACCAGTCTTTTCTTCTGAAATGTTTATGCTGCCATTAATCCTACTCATGTAATTTTTCACCTCAAACATATTTTTGCATTTCTAGAAGTTTGACTGGTATCTTTTTAATATCTTCCATGTCTTAACTTTTAAAGCATATAATACGCAGCTATAACAGCTGTTTTAATATCCTTGTCTGTTAATTCTAACATCTGCCTCAGTTTTGATTTGGTTTCAATTGACAGTTTTTCCTCATGTTATATTTTTCTGCTATATTACTTTCCTCATAATGTTTTTACTGTATGTGTATTTTGGCATATTGGGTATTTTTCCCTGTCGAGTGTTTTTTAAAAAAATTATTATTCCTATAAATCTTTTTAAACTTTGTTTGGGGGTGCAGTTAAGTTAACTTGAAAATAGTTTGATTCTTTCAGGTCATACGTTTAAGATGTGTTAGGCAGGACCTCAGCAACACTGAGGTTAGGACTAACTTTCAGTTCAGTTCAGTCGCTCAATCATGTCCAACTCTTTGCGACCCCATGGACTGCAGCACGCCAGGCTTCCCTATCCATCACCAAACTTCCAGAGCTTGCTCAAACTCATGTCCATCGAGTCAGTGATTCCATCCAATCATCTCATCCTCTGTCGTCCCCTTCTCCTCCTGCCTTCAATCTTTCCCAGCATCAGGGTATTTTCAAATGAGTCCGTTCTTCACATCAGGTGGCCAAAGTGTTGGAGCTTCAGCTTCAGCATTAGTCCTTCCAATGAATATTCAGGACTGATTTCCTTTAGGTTTGACTGGTTTGATCTCCTTGCAGTCCAAGGGACTCTCAAGAGTCTTCTCCAACACCATAGTTCAAAAACATTAATTCTTTGGCGCTCAGCTTTCTTTATGGTCCAACTCTCACATCCATACATGACTACTGGAAAAACCATAGCTTTGACTAGACAGATCTTTGTCAGCAAAGTAATGTCTCTGCTTTTTAATATGCTGTATACGTTTGTCAAAGCTTTACTTCCAAGGAGCAAGTGGACTAACTTAACTCCACTACTGAGGCAAGACTTTTCTGAGCTCTCAAGGATCTGTGAACTATAAAATGTTCCTGTCTGGCTTGTGGGGAAAGGCATCATGCCCCACCATATGCGAGCACTTGCTTTGTGCTCTCTAATCCTCTGGCTGTTTCTTTCGCTGGTCTTGCATTGTTTCCTCATTGTGTATGAACAACTGGTCTGATGAACACTTGAAAGGAAACATTTATAGATCTTGTCACCATATTTTTGCAGGAACCTAAAGGGGATATTTTAGATGAGCATAAAAGCTTTCTTCTCAACTGGGGCTTGGTGGTCTTGTTTATTACCTTTCTTGGGTACAAACCATCACTGTCAACTTTTAGGATGGGATCAGGATGCGTTGGCAATTCCTGCAAGAACTTTGAGTAACTAGGTAGAAAAGTCAGTGGCCCTTTCTTCCTCAGAAGTATCACTCTTCTGTTTAGGGTGGTGATTTTTCTTTTCTCACTGTTCTGGTTATCTGTATTTTCTCATTTTTCTTAAATGGTTATATTTAGCTTATGTTTAGGGGATATTTCATAAATAATCAGAACAAAATTACACCCCTCCCCCAATCATCATTTATGTTACTTATTCCGTTTTTCTGGCTGTCTGCCTCTGGGTCATGAGAAGGCATGGCCAGGATGTCATCAGCTGGCCCTCCAGGGCTTGCACTTTGGCGAGCAGTGGGGCCCAGGCACCAGCTCACCCTCCTTGCTCTGCAACTGGTCACACCCCTCTCCTCTTGAGCTGTCCTTATCCCATGTGTCTCCCATCCTCTCCAGATCCTCACACAGCGCCCAGCCCCAGTCCTTGGGAACAAGCCATTCCGGTGTTCAGGCTTGTTTCTTGTCTCAGCGCGTCTCCAGATTTTCCTCCCAGACTCACACAGACTTACCCCTCCAGAGTGCTTTTCTCCCTCCTGCTCTCTGTACTGCCTGTCCCCGCTTTGTGCTGTGCCTTACCCATATTTGTGCCATTTAATTAGTCCGGTAAGCCTTGGTGTGAACCTCCCCCACTCTTCCCATTGATGACTGTGCCAGCCGCTTCCTCTCCTTGTCTCAGTCTCCATTCCTTTCCCCTCCAGCCTTTTCTCTTTTGTGTCTGGAATCTATTATTAGTGAATGTGTTATCCTCATTTTCTTCTCTGTTGCTTTTTTCTTTTTCCTTCTGTGGATGTCTTGAGATGCTCTTGCTCCTTATTTGCTATGCTTACTGACATCAGGCAAAGAAAGAACTCTGAGACAAGACAACCTGCTCTTTCCTCTATCCAGGCACACTTCTGCTGGCATCTCTCCTTCATTTCCAATGACTTCACTTACTCTCTTTTTGTCTTTTTCACATCCAGTTTGCAATCCATGCTTTCCTGTCTTTCTTGCTATCCTAGAACTGCTCGAATACAACCTGACATGTAGTACACATTCACTGAACATTTGTTGAGTGAAAGCAAATGAATCAGTTTTGATTACTACCACCTGAGTTGTTGATATTTGATCTTCTTTTAGTTCCTGGTAATGAATCCAGTTGGTTCATCGTTGTTTATTCCAAATATTATTGTATCATTTATCTTATCTCAGGCCCCATACAAGCCTTGCATTTTTCATTCTCTACAGAAAATTCTGTTTTATCTATGGCTTTTGCATCTAGAATGATATTCCTTATCATGCGTGTTGAGGTGTTTTTTTTTAAGTTTGAGGGAAACGAGGGCTTTTGTGCACAGAATGGAAATAGGTATTTGAATATTGGAATAATATTTAATTAATTTAAGCTACAAATTTGAAACTATAATATTCTTAAGCCTTTAAGATCACTTTTCAATTCTGATTTTACTTATAAACTGAGAAATCTTTATAAAATTTAAAACCATCTTTCCACTTATTTCATTCAATTTTAGCAGGTTAAAATCCCCTATACAATTAGTCATATTAATAAACCCTCAATTAAATTCCCCTAAGGTTTTAACAATATGCACAATTTAATATATCAAGCAACTCAGATGCCTGACAAGGCTGATTTAAACCTCAATAAAGTGCAAGTACTTGTAAATCTAAAAATTGGCCCTTAAAACATAATGAGTCAAAACATTCAAAGACCGTAAACATCAAATTATCAGAACTTTCCAACTTAAGATAATGAGAATAAAATTAAGTATAAATTTCAGATTGAAATCATGAAGCTAAATTTTTTAGATTCTCTAATATGTCAGATTTTCTTAAGTATTACTAACACTTTAAACACACAAATTATAAATTCTATTCCTAAGCCTATTAATAAATAGTTTTATAGGTCCAATTTACTTCATGATCTTTATTTAATTCTAAGCCTCCTATAGTTGTAAAATCATTTCCCAGTGAAGAGGAGTGGTTTTACTATCTCAGGTACACTGAGGCTACTGGGTTAATAGACTTGGGGCTGTGATATAGTTACTTATTTATCAAAATGTTCAAGACCAGAACATGGGTCATAGGGTTACAAGCTTTTAGAAGGATTCTGCTCAAACTACAGACAGATATACTGAGTATTGCTTTATCTTCTGTCCCTTTTCTGGGATTGATTTGGCATATGGCGTCCCATGGACACTTTAACCCCAAATTACATCTTTACCTGGATCTTTCATAACATCTTTAAACTTATATTTTTTTTTTGGTAGACCTAATTATGTATTTCTGTTTAGTTTGCCACAAATTGCTTTTATCCTTTGGTTAGATTCAATTTCTTTCAAATTTTTCTTAATTGACTCTTTTGGTTGTAAATTCCAATTCAAACTGAAAGTAGCAAAAGTAGAAGAAAAAAAAATGCAATCTACCAGCTCACACAATTGGAAACTCCCAAGAAGTGGCAGGTTCAGGCATGACTGAATCAAGGGGTACAAACAATCAAATAGTATCAACAGGAGTCTTTGTCTCTGTGTCTCTCCCCTAGACAAGGAGAGAAGGATTCTTGTCCAGGTTTGGGCTTGCTAGTATTGCTCCACATGGTAACAGAGGACTCTAGGAAAGCTCCAGGCTTGTGAGGTACTGGCAGTCAGAAATCTCAAAATGAGAGAGACTCTAATTCTCAGCATCCTTATCAGTCCCTCCAAAAAACCGATTAGTCATGCTTAGGTCATGTGTCTTCTTCTGGACCCATCAATGTGGCCCAGGGAATTTTTTCTTTTTCTTTAGTCACAAAGTTGTGTCCAACTCTTTTGTGACCCCATCAATTATAGCCCCACCAGGCTCCTCTATCCATGGGATTTCCCCGGCAAGAATGCTGGAATGGGTTGCCATTTTCTTCTCCAGGGATGGAATATGCATCTCCATATTGGCAGGTGGATTCTTCACCACAGAGCCACAAGGGAATGGGATATTCTTATTAAATACCCTGGGTCACAATCCATCCCTGTGGTGTAGGTAGCAGGGCCCCTTGATTGACAGACTCAAGAGAATCATATGGGATTGGAGAGGGGCAGTTCTCTGCAGTAAAGGATGCCAGACAAACCAAAAAAGTGGCAGATGCCCATTACAGCACAGAATATATTCAGATAATTTTATGAGATTCATGTATATCAAGTCTTTGGCTGTTCCTGCTGCGTGCTATAAACCTTATCTGTCCCAAATGGAAAAGCACTTGGCAGTTGATTAACTCAATCCCTTCTTCCCTGGCATAGCACTATTTCATTTTGCATTGCTCAGTTACAAATCTGTCTTCTGCCTTTCCTGGAACTGCTAATACATTACAGTCTGTATCCAAGTCATACAAGGTCTCCTATATTTGTTTGGAATGTGGAATCATCACCATGTTTTTCTAGAATTCTTTTTTCCTATAGATATGTATTCTCTGGGATAAATTGTTTCACAGTTGAGCCAAATTCCTGGGGATCTACTGAATTACTACTGAAGAGATGTCCCTTTAGGCTCAACCCCATAATTCGATCCCAGTGCATAATCATACCATTAGGTGCTTTTAAAATGAATACTTACAGTGAGTTTTCTCCTCAAGAACTCACTCCTGCTTTTATCTTTTCCTGTCAGAAGATGGTGGGCTGCTTCTAGATTCCTGTCCTCTTGGAATGATGATAGCAATGACAGTTATAATAGTAAAGTGACTACTATTTATTGAGTAAACCAGTGTTGGCACTGTATTAGATATTTATGTACAGTATCTCTTTTAATATCAACAACATTCTAGAAGACAAATATCCAATCTCCATTTTGTATGGAGACAAGCAGTCTCAAAGTGGTAACATAGTCAAGGTCACACAGCCCGTATGTGGAATATCTAAGCTTTGAAATAAGGTCAATCTAATCCCCAAGGTCACGCTCTTTACCCCTGTGGTTAGACATGTGAAACCAGCACCTTTATTTCCCTTCCCTTTCCTCCTTCTCTATCTTCCTGACTTTGCTATCTTTCTTCCAGCCTGCTCCAATTTCTCAATCCCCTCTTCCTCCTCCAGGTAACATTTGCCTTCCCTGTGATGGCACTCAGTAGACAGTTGTTGATTAAATAGTTGTGTTTACTGAACAGTCTAACCTCCCATAGTAATGGTCATTTGAGCCCTTCAACATTCTCTGTAACTTATAGTTCTTTTTCCTAGCTTCAAGTATAAGTAAATTAAACATAGAAAATGAAAGAATAAACAGACATCTGGGGTCAACTCAATGGGGAAGAGGTGATTGAGGCCATAGAATAGGTCATGCCTGAATAGACTTTTTGAAAACCCAGAAAAGCAACTACAGTTGTGACCCTTGAACAACCCAGACGTTGGGGGCACCAGCCCTCAGCATAGTGGAAAATCTGTGTATAACTCTGTAGGTCCTCCATGGCTGTGGTTCTCCATCCCTGGACATTGCCAGCCTTCAACTGTGTAGTACTATAGTATGTGGGGACGCACATTTTTTCATGGAAAGAATTCCCATGTAAATGGACCTGCACAATTCAAGCCTGTGTTATTCAAGGGTCAAGAGTATCTGGTCTGTCTCATTGAGAATCAATGCTCATGTCTTCTTCGTGGTCTAACCCTCTTCCCTTCTGGTGCAGCCTGAATGCCTGGAGGTGCTCCTCTAGGCCAAATGGGGCCCTTGCTGTTGTCTCCACCTGGAAGTCTCTTCCCCCAGAAACCTATATAGCTGTCTCCCCTGGACCTCATTTTTGGTCTTTGCTCAAACACATCCTCCTTAGTTAAGGGGCCTTCCCAAGTTACCACATTCAAAATCATATCCCCGCCCTTCTTCTAACCTCATTTTCTCCCTTTCCTATTTTACTCTTCTCCACAAAATTTCCCACTTGTTAAATTATTTTTAATTTTCCAGCTCCGTCCACGAGAATGCATATTCCACAAGGAGAAAAATTTCCCCTGTCTTGTTGACTGCTTACCCCCCGCCCTGAAACAGTGACTAGTAGACAGGAGGCATCATGGGGTCAATGGATAAAGGAATATGTCATTCATTTATTTATTTGGGAGATGTTGATATTGACAAAGGATGAGCCTCTCCCACGCCTCCTGTGGAACACCTCAAGGAGGAAGGACGCTAAAGACCCAACGGCAAATATGAAAATAACACTGCAGTCAGGCCTGGTATAAGCAAATAGTAGAGGGTAGCTGCCGTGGCGGTTATGCCACTGGCAAAGCTCAGTCAGAGACAAAGAAAGGTCTTTAAGCCAGGTTCAGCCAGGGAAAAAATTCAGTCAGGCTTTTCCTCTGCTCCCTCTGCTGCCTCCTGTTTTCCTGAGAAAAAAGAGGGCAGGCCTGCTCCTGTTATCCTGGGACTCTGCAATGCAGCCTCCGAAATAGTTTAATACCTAACACTATACTCCCTCTTGATGTAAATGCAATTTACTTGCATATTTTGAAGTAAGTCATCATATACACAAGTACTGATTTTGGAATACAATTGTTTAAACTGCTTGCCGGAGTTTTGCATCTAAGCCTGGCAGCTCTGTGCAGTAGGAAGTTTCTGCAGCAGAGGGACTGACACTGTGCTCCCCTGATGCTCCACCATGTGCTGCCTGGCAAGGGATGTTTTCAACGCACTGGCTTACTTGAAATTTACATAAAATCCTCATTGGGAAGAGTCTGTTAAAATCTTAGGAAAAGGCTCGAGTAAATGGAAGGACCATCATCATCGACAAAAATTAGAAAGTAAGAGGGCCCTTGGAAAAGCCACGCTGAGCTCTCTACAAACATGTCCTTGGCCTGGATGAAAGCACAATATGAGGCCCATAGAGCCACCAAGATAGGAGGAGGAACGAGGCCGGGAAACACGTGATGCTGACTTTGTGTGCTAGGATTCCTGGAAGGGAGATTCTTAGTTCAGTTCAGTCGTTCAGTCATGTCCGACTCTTTGTGAGCCCATGGACTGCAGCATGCCAGCCTTCCCTGTCTATCGCCAATTCCCGGAGCTTGCTCAAACTCATGTCCATCAAGTCGGTGATGCCATCCAGCCATCTCATCCTCTGTTGTCCCCTTCTCCTGCCTTCAATCTTTCCCAGCATCAGGATCTTTTCTAATGAGTTAGTTCTTAGCATCAGGTGGCCAAAGTATTGGAGTTTCAGCTTCAGCATCTGTCTTTCCAATGAATATTCAGGATTGATTTCCTTTAGGATTGATTGGTTTGATTTCTTTGCAGTCCAAGGGACTCTTAAGAATCTTCCCCAACACTACAGTTCAAAAGCATCAATTCTTTGGTGCTTAGCTCTCTTTATAGTCCAACTCTCACATCCATGCATGACTACTGAAAAAACCATAGCTTTGACTAGATGGACCTTTGTTGGCAAAGTAATGTCTCTGCTTTTTAATATGCTGTCTAGGTGGGTCATAGCTTTTCTTCCAAGGAGCAAGCATCTTTTAATTTCATGGCTACAGTCACCATCTGGAGTGATTTTGGAGCCCAAGAAAATAAAGTCTCTCATTGTTTCCATTGTTTCCCCATCTATTTGCCATGAAGTGATGGGACTGGATCCTGCTCATGGGCAAAGCTGAAGGTCAAGATGAACAGTGCTCAAGGCTCAATTGGGTATTGTCAATTTATTCAGTGTATCAGCATATTTAAAAAGATTCTATTCATTCCAATAACCTATATGAATTTTTCTATAATGTAGAAAAATAACTAATGCATCCTTCAACATATTTGAAAAATATTAATGCCTACTTTTAAAATTATTTTCTCATGAGAAAATTCATTTTAATTTTAACTTAACTCCCACCCCTAAACACACATACTCACACCTTTTTGGGGGTAAGTTGTCAAATAGATGTTTAGGGCTTAGAGTCCAGGCTCAGCCTTTGAATGGCAGTCATACACATAACCAGGAGTTGGCAAACTGTGGCTCCATGTCAGATCTGATTACCATCTGTTTTTATAAATAACATTTTATTAAAACACAGCCACACCTGTTCATTTACCTATTGTGCTGTGCTGTGCTTGGTCGCTCAGTCGTGTCTGAGTCTTTGTGACCCCAAAGACTGTAGCCTGCCAGGCTCCTCTGTCCATGGGGACATTCCAGGCCAGAATACTGGAGTGGGTGGCCTATCACTTCTCCAGGGATCTTCCCAACCCAAAAATCGAACCAGGGTCCTGCATTGCAGGTAGATTCTTTACCAGCTGAGCTCCCAGGGAAGCCCTCATTTGCTATTGTTGACTGTCTTTGCCTGCTTTCTTTGCAATGACAGAGTTGAGTAGTAAAGAGACAGATTGTATAGCTTGCCAAGCTTAAGATATTTGTTTTCTAGCTTTTTACCAAAAGAGAAAAAGGTTTGTGAGCTCCTAATCTAGAATATGCAAATTTCTGATATAAAGTCTGTAGTTAAGTTGACTCTTCAATTAGCCCATTATTCTAGGATGGCCTGATTAATAGTGTACATAATAAACTGCTGTTCAAAGATGGCGATTTGGTTTTATGACTGTAATTCTCTTATTTAGTTATTTTATTTTTTGGCTGTGCTGGGTCTTCTTTGCTGCACAAGAGCTTTCTCTCGTTGCAGTGAGCAGGGGCTATTCTTTGTTGCGGTGCATGGGCTTCTTCCTGTGGTTGTTTCTCTGGTTGCAGAGCACAGGATGGAGGCTCCTGGGCTTCAGCAGTTCCGGCTTGTGGTCTCCAGAGTTCTGGCTCAGTAGTTGTGGCCACATGCGTGTAGTTGCTCCGCAGTATGTGGGATCTTCCCGGACCAGGTGTCGATCCGGTGTCCCTTGCATTGCGAGGCAGATTCTCAACCAGTGGACCACAAAGGAAGCCCCGGCGACTCTAATTCTGATCGCTACCATTTCCCCAAGCCATGTTAACTTCTCTTAATGAAAATGTTTATTCTGTAAAATAGAGTTATGAAACAGTTTAGGCAGTACAATGCGCGAGCCCATGGCAAGACACCTCCTACAATGAAACCCAGTGAAAGCTAATAAAATTGGGGAGGGGTTAGAACTGACTGAGTCGCCTTCGTGTATATATTTCACAGCTGTGGTGCTAAGAGACAGATTGCCTGGAATGCCATGGGGAGGCTAAGCCAAACAAAAATGAGAGCATGAGGAAATTTTTCTAGTGAAAAATATTTTTCCTTACAAATTTGAAATATTTTACCTTTTATGTTATATTCCACCCCCCCCTTTGAAATAGCATGGCTTCATCCTCTGCTGAATATGTCTTCCCACTTTTGATTTCTGCAACATATGAAAATTAATTCCTTTGCCTGAGTCACACAAACAGTTCTATAGGTTTAGAGCGCATGCTGAAAGAAGCTGAAGTGGACTGATTTTTCCAGAAGATGAAAACGGTAAAGCAGCCAAACTGAAATTTAAAAAAAAAAAAAGTTTTTTTTTTTTTTTTTTGTATTTTCCTTGGAATTGAAGGTGAAGGCACCAGTAAGCAATGAGGTTTTAAGGCAATACTAAAGTTCTTGGTCCATGGACTGTATTTTTTTCCTCCCCATTGGGATCTGGGACAGGGTGAGCTGCATGTTTGGTTCTTTAGTTATTCTGTGGCCTGGAAGAAGTCACTTCTACTTTGGGGACTGGGGTGACAGTCACCACGACTGTCAACAAGAGTAGCAATTGCTATTGATGGGGCTCTTGAGAGGACAGAAGGGAGCTGAACTTCTGTTCAGGTCTGTGAGCTGCTGGGCAGCTCATGTCAGTGGAAGGTGTTACTGTTTGCCTTTGTCAGCAGAACCTCACAAGAACCTCCACCACCAGGGGCTGGAGATGGGGAGGGAAGGAAGTGAAAGGAAAATCAAGCATTTGGTTGCTATTTAAGAGCCACCCGAGGAACAAGCCTTGCAGGGTATAAAGTTGAAACTAAATGAGGCTTTCAGTTTTCTGTGGGTTTTAGTGATTCAAATTAGCCCGAGGGCTCCCCTTTTGTGTCTCCCGTGCAGCAGCGGTTACACCGGAGTTGGCAGGAGATGAAATGGCTCTGTGCATGCAGAACCCGCCTGTGCACTAGCCAGGGTCTCCCCGCAAATCACAATGCCTGAGCCACTTCCAGTTTTTCTTGTTTAATATTCCTGGGAGGTTAAAAAGTGAAAAGCCAAAATATAATTACAAACATTGTGGTGCATTTTAAACATTGATATTTTAAAAATTAGTAAATTTAACATGTGAAAAAAGACGTGACATAATGAGCTTGCTTTTCCAAAGATTACGCCGTTTATAAGCAGCATTTTTCTGTAGGGTACGCTGTAGAGAGTGGGGCCCAAGTTTAAGGTTGTGTGATGGCCGATTCCTTCCAGTCACAGAGTGGAGGTTACTGCATTTGTATGCTTATTTGGGAACGATGTCAGAAGTCTGTATTTGAGACTTTTTAAACTGGAAGTCTGGGCTAAAATGCTCTCCCTTCCTCAGCTGCTCAGCCCCCAAGCCCGTCCTGAGACCCGACTATTAGTAAGTAATGATGACTGTGTGGAGAAGTGGGGAGGAGAACAATAGGGATGGTGGGGAGGTCCGTTTCTGCTTTCCACAAATATTTTTCAAGAGCCTACTGTGACCAGAGGCAACTACACAACTCTGTGATCAAGCTTATATTCAGGATTTGAATCTTGGGAGTTTCACTGCTTACCGTTTTATCAAACTTCTCTAAGCCTCAGTTTTCTCATCAGTTACCTCATGTGTGAAGCGCCTTGTTGGTTGTTGTGAGGATTCAATGACTTACACACATAAAGTTATCAGGACAAGTGAATAAGTGGTAGAAAACCTTTTGCCCTTAGGGAGCTTCAGTCCCAGCTCCTTATTGCATTTCATTCTCCCTTCACTTCTCCACAAGCTGATCTGTCTGAAATACCTGCCTTACAACATCTAAAGATATTTGCTAAAGCACAGGTAAAGGCTACTCCACTGATGGGCGGAGGGCTAAAAAAAGCATGAGCAATATAAAGGAAATTCAAATTCATCATTAATCAACCACTCTGTAACAAAGAGTGTTAGGTACAGTCTAGGGGCTGCCGATATTGTAGTGAACAAACCAGATGCGGCTCCACACTCATGAGTAGGAAAGAGATGTATAAATTGCTTTGCATAACATGTAAATCCATGGCTGATTCATGTCAATGTATGACAAAAACCACTACAATATTGTAAAGTAATTAGCCTCCAAGTAATAAAAATAAATGAAAAAAAATTGCTTTGCATAATGTAAAATTTTTTGTAGACATATGAAGAATTCCCAGATGGCTCAGTGGTAAAAGAATCCACCTGCCAATGTAGGAGATGCAAGAGACACCAGTTTGATTCCTGGAGTAGGGAAGATCCCCCGGAGGAGGAAATGGCAACCCACTCAAGTGTTCTTACCTGGGAAATCCCATGGACAGAGGAGCCTGGTGGGCTACTGTCCATGAGGTCGCAAAGAGTCAGACATGATTGAGCAACTGAGCATGCATGCACATAAAGTACATACAGTAACTGCATAAATAATAAGCGTATAGCTCAGTTTTCACAAAATGCCCACACACATATATAGATCATATGCAGATCAAGAATCTTCTTAGCTCCTCCAGGTAACACCTTGTACCCCCTTCCACTCAAAACCCCCACCCCCCACCCCAGGGTTAATACTCTGACTTCTAAGACCACAAATTACCTGTTTATAAAGTTTAAAAAGAGGCAAAACTAATCATAACATGTATTCTTTAGTGACTGGTTTTTTCTACTCAATATTATGTTTGTGAGTTTCATCCTTTTTGTGTGTGAGCTATAGTTTATTTATTCTCATTCTTGTGTGTTATTCTACTGTATGAATGAATATGCCATGGTTTTCATATCCACTCTACTGTTGATAACATTTGGGGTGTTTCCAGTTTGGGAATACCACAATAATATTGCAGTTGACATTCTTTTACACACTGTTTGTTGAATATATGCATGCATTTCTGTTGGGTATATACTTAGGAATGGAATTGTTGAGGGTAAGCTATGAGTAGATTCAGTTTTAATTGATACTATTAATTATTTTTCCAAAATAGTCACAATTTACACTCTGGTTGGCAGAGTATGAAAGTTCTGATTGCTCCAAATTGTCTGTCTTTTCCATTTTAGCCATTTTGGAAGGTATATTGTGGTATCTGCATTATAATGGTAATCTGCATTTTCCCAATGACTAATGAAACCGAATGTCTTTTCCCATGTTTATTTTCTGTTTGGATGTCTTCTCTCGTGAATTATCTTTTGTGACATTTGTCCCTTTTCCTGTTGAGTTCTCTTTCTATTATTGATTTGAAGGACTGCTTTATATATTCCAGAGAAGAGTCCTTTTTCAGAATCAGAGATAAGTATTGAAACTCTTCCTCCAGTCTATAGTTTATCTTTTTCACTCTCTTAATGGTTTTGAAGAACAGACGTCCTTAATTTTAATGTAGTGCAATTGATCAATATTTTTCCCCTTATGGTTATTGCTTTCTGTGTCTTAAGAAATCTTTGCCTGAGGCAGCTCTTGTGGCAGCAGCTAATGCAAGGCTGGAAAATTGTTATGTACTATGTTGTCTGGACCAGCAAACACTACAGTCAGGATAGTAAAGGGGACCCCAAGAAACCAATAGATGAGACGTGAGATGTCTGCTCATGCCATCTTTGTGGAGAAAAATCTGAACATCTTGTGTGCTTTGCATTTTCCAAGTACTCTGAGGTACAATACATTGTGTGAAAAAGAGAAATACAAATTTGGTGAAATGGCAAAGTGCACTTTGAGCAAGAAATGAAGAGTTGAAGATGAGTTAAGAGAGGTAATAAAAAAAGATTACAATATCCCAAATACCCTCCATAAACCATCTGGCTTCTTTCTCTTCTACTTAGACTTCTGCCCAATATCAAATCCACAAACCCAGGCATTTCCATTGGAGATGTGGACAAAAAGCTGGTGACATATTATGGCATGCAGAATTAGTAAAATGCCCACACAAAGATATTTTGTGCTAATTCCTAGAAAAGGAATTAATTAAATTTTCATTGCTATAAAAGGGACGAGACATCACTCACTCAGGTGATTGTGTTCTGTGAAAGCATGCCTGCAAGTTCAGTCATTTCAGTTATGTCCAACTGTTTGGGACCCCATGGACTGTATTCCGCCAAGCTCCTCTGTCCATGGGATTTCCCAGGCAAGAATACTAGAATGGGTTGCTGTGCCCTTCTCCAAGGAATCTTCCCAACCCAGGGATCAAGCCTGAGTCTCCTGCATTGCAGGCAGATTCTTTACCACTGAGCCACAGGGGAAATCCATTCTATGGCAGAGTTGGCCTTAAAATAGATTATCTGGGTGTGTTGATCTAATCAATGAAAATTTTCTAAGCAGGGAGTTTTCTCCAGTCGGCAGAAGGATAAGTCAGAGAGAGATAAAGAATGAGGAGAATGTGACTTGAAGATGGAGGCCATGTGAAAGGCATTCAAGCAATCTTAAAGAACTGAGACAGACCCTTGGCCAACTGCCATCAAGAAAACAGTTCAAATTTCTGAGTCATTCTGAAACAAAAAGACACTTTTATTGCCTTCATTCTGTCAACTTAGAGATTCATGTGAGAGGGCCATTAAAATGTTTCCGGGATTTAAAATTATTTGTAATTTATTTGTAAGGCAGTGTTATCCATTAGAAACCCTGAGTTATCAACTGTATATACCTATAGTTTGCAAAAAAGAACAAAACAAAGTGGGCAACCTCTGTAGTTCAAGCTTGGTATTTGTAATGCCGCTCTAGGTGGCTTGCACGTCCTTGGTTCCTGACCAGGGATCAAATCAGGCCCCGTGCAGTGTAAGCACAGGGTCCTCACCACTGGACCAGCAGAGAATTCAGGCGGCACCTGTGGGAGTGAGTTCAGTGATGAGGCCCAACCTGCTGGTTCTGCTTCGCATTGTCCTACACAGTGACATAACGTCCTGCTGACGTTTCAGCTACGGAAGGAGGGGCATTGGCTGGCATGAGAAGTGTTCCGATTAACTTTTGTTAAATCTGATAGTTGGGAAAGCAAATTGTAAAACTCTCCACTGTCAGAGAAGTGGATAGTCACTGCTTCAAGGAACGTGCATAAGCCTTCTGACTAACACACAATTTGCAGCATTTTGTTTCATATATTTAGAAAGCTGAGACTTCCATTTCATGTAAACGTTTTCACTGAAGTATGACATACGACAGAAGAGTGCCTGCCTGGCCAGTGTGGAGCTTCATGAGTTTTCACAAGGTGAACACAGCTGGGTGACAAGCGCCCAGGATGAGAAGCGCCCCCTCCACAGCCCCTCCCAGTTACAGCCTCCCCTTCACCCCCAAAGATAACCTCCATCTTCACTCCTAATATAAAGGTGAGATTTCTTCAGAATGCTGCAATGTTTTGGAAGCAAAATAGAGCACTCTATTTTATTATTTTTTTTAGCATTGTATTTTTTAACTGGGGGAAAAAAAGAAATTTTACTCCAGGTTTTGAAGATGTTTCCTGTTTTGTTTCGGAAGTTTATTGTCTTTACCTATTGTGTTGAGGTCTTGCTTCATCTCAGTTTAATTTTTGGTTTGGTGTGATGCCAGATAGTGGTCCAATTTTGGCCTGAGGATCTGGTGTCTTCAGCTGGCCCTTCCTCTTAGCAGGTTCGGGACTCTGACTTTCCTCTTGTGAGACTTCTGAAAACATGATTTTCAGGGGCTTTCTGTTTCTGCCTTTTAGTCACCAAGCCTCATATACCCCCAGTTCAGGAAATACACTGAAGGGGAATCTGATTGTGCATTACAGGGCCCCTGTATCCTGATGACGAATTCTCTGTCCCCAGATTCTCAGCTCCTGCCGGGATAAGAGATGACAGCAGCTGCTGGAGCCAGATCACCTCTCTGAGGATCTATTTTTTCCCCTCCCAGCTCCTCAGCAGCTCTCCACTGCCTTCAGACAGATGATTTCTGCATTTAATTGGACCTTTCTTGTTTTGCTGGACAGAAGAACTGACCTGCTTGAGCCAGGTTACTCCATATCAGTTACAATAATGGATATATTTTTATTGTAGTTGTGATAAAGCTGTGAAAGAAAAAACCCACCCAGGGTGCTATAATAAGAGGGAATATTAGGAGTCTCTGGTTCAGGTCTTCTGTGGAAGCCACCATTATTTTCATTAGTGTCCCTGAGCCTTGAACACATGGACAGGGCATTGGCCATAAAGAACCAGCAACTAAACATCTAGTCCTTTCTCCATCAGTCCTCTTGTGAAACAAGTAATTTAGCCTCTGCTTCCAATTTCCCTGACCCTGGCATTTCTTCCTCTTAAGTACAGGATCCTATCTTTTAGGTGCTTTGAGCTTTTGGAGGGCTTCCTGGTGGCTCAGTGGTAAAGAATCTGCCAGTCAATGCAGGAGACGCGGGTTTGATCCCTGAGTCGGAAGGATCCCCTGGAGAAGTAAATGGCAACCCACTCCAGTATTCTTGCCTGGAGAATTCCATGGACAGAGGAGCCTGGTGGGCTACAGTCCATGGGGTCACAAAGAGTCAGACACAGCTGAATGACTGAACAACAACAAAATCCTTGGAACAAAAGTCAGCCTCTCAAGACGTGCCATGGAAATTTCCTTAACCTATTTAAAATGGTACGTGTATGCTGGAAAATCAAGATAATTTTTTTTTTTTTTTAAGTTGGGGAGGAAGCAGAAGAAATTCTCATTGGATCACATACTACCCCAAACTGCTGAGACACGGTCCCTAGAGAAAGACTGTCTGAGGCTGGTGTCTCTTTACCATCACACACTCCTTCTATGGCTGCTCCTCTGTCTGCCCCAGCAGCTTGGGAATGAACTCAGCTTTACAGAAGTAGTCATTTGTAGAAAATGATATTAAAAGCCTTCAGTTAGGGGCTTTCCTGTCGGTTCGGTGGTAAAAGAATCCACCTGCCAATGCAGGAGTCATAATAAGTTCGATCCCTGGTCTGATAAGATCCCACATGCCTCAGAGCAACGAAGCCCGTACACTACAACTATTGAGTGTGAGCTCTAGACCCGAGCGCCACAACTCCTGTGGCCCGCACGCCCGAGAGCCCCTGCTCTGCAACAACAGAAGCCGCCACATGAGAAGCCCGTGCCCCAGAGCTGGAGAGTAGCCCCTGCTCTCTGCAACTAGAGAAAGGCCGGTGCAACAAAGACCCAGCACAGCCAAAAAATAAAATAAGCACAGTTATTTTTAAAAAGCCTTCAGTTACACTATTACCATAGGATTAGGATTGAGCCTATCTTGATGATATTTTGTGTCCTGGAATGGAATGGCGTTCAGGGCACTCTTTTCTCGCTCATGCTTGAATTTTCAACTGACAATACCTAGAGATCAAGGAAGCAGTTTTGAAAAAATAGAGCCAAGAGATGGATGAGGCTGGAGGCAGGCTGGCTGGTGCTTGCTGGGAGTGGGGTGATCCTTAAATAGAGGGAAGGGTGGGCTTGTGTGCTATTTGGCAGCTGGCCTCCAGCTAAGGAATCTCAGTGATAGTGTAGGGCAGGCAAGGACCTTAGTAAATCTCAGGGATCATCCCTTTGGGAGGAAAAAATGCATGAATAATTAATTGAAATTCCCTTCTAGAGTAGGGTCAGAATAAAATGAATGTTGTCTCGATGGAAGCCAGCCCCAGAGATAACCTCAGCTAATAGAGGATGTGATGGCTCCAAAGACAAACAAAACAAAGAGTAGGAGAGCCACAAGAAAAACAAATGAAGGGAAGTAGGGAGGGAATAATATGCAGGGTTGGTAGGGAGGAAGCGGCTACTTGGGGACCAGCCAGGGAAAACGTGAAAGGAAAAAAAAAGCTCACTTTTCTGTTGGGGAATGTTGATACTAGGGAGGCTGTGGATGTGTTGACATAGAGGGGATGTGGGCGATCTCTGTACCTGCCTCTCGATCTTACTGTAAAACTGTCTCCCCCCCAATAAAGTCTTTAAAAAGACATTTTAGAAAAAGCCAATCAAACACATGTGTGTGTGGAAGCTCGTTTGTGTCCAAATCTGACCCCACGGACTGTAGCCTGCCAGGCTCCTCTGTCCATGATATTTTTCAGGCAAGGATACTGGAGGGGGTTGCCATTCTCTTCTCCAGGGGATCCTCCCGACCCAGGGATCAAACCCGTGTCTCCTGTGTCTCCTGCATCACCTGGAGGATTCTTTACAATTGAACCATCTGGGAAGCCCAGTCAAACATGGAGCATTGCGTAATTGCTGGAGTCTGCAGAGGCATTTAAATCATTTATTAGAAAAACATCTTATTCAAAGGTTTGTACCTTGACCTTTCCTCCATTTAATACTAGGGAATATTCCTTTTGGAATTTTGGACCAAGAGGGGGGAAAAAAAAACCAGAAAGAACCAGTCAGAACAGAGAAGGACTCCAAAAGGAGCGGACAAATTGGCTCAGGAAACCTCTCAAAAGGGTCCCTGCCTTTCTCTCCTGATCCTTTGAGTTCTCATCAGCGTCCCTTTCCAGCGTCTTCATTTGTTGCCATGCTTTCCTATTTCTTTAATGAACGTTTCTTATCTGGTCACTTCTGATATTTCACATTCCTCACCTAATTGCCGTAAGGACTAGGAAGTAGGATAATAGCAATAAAAACAAAAGTTGACAATAATATGTTATATGTTACATATACTAATATGCATGATTATATAGTATGTGCTATAATATCTTCATGTATATTGGCTTTGCAGTTGAGAAAAAGCATATAGCATTCTTGAAAGTCTTCTTTTATTGTAAGATATGAACAGACTCCAGGTTTGAGTTTTATCTTGGCACTTGAAGGTTCACAGTACTTTTCAAGATATTCTACCTCTTGCCGGATCTCAGAAACTGTCCAACTTCCATTTTACCATTATTTTGAAATATGTAGTTCTTATATTAATATTATAGCATGATGAAACTGTCAAGCAAGTTGTAAGCATAAATATAATAACACTATGTACTTTTAAAATGTCTTGCACTCCTAGAGCCAGAATTTCCCAAGCTTCCCTACAAACCAGGCAGGCACTGAGCACTCGCAATTTTATAGCCAAGAACACTCAAATAGGGAGATGCTAAGAGCTTGCAGCAGTGCCTTCCAGCAAGTCAGAAATGAAGCTGGAATTTGAGGGAAATGCCTTACACTCAACACTGGACTTTCTGTACTGGGAAACATGAAATAAGAAGGAAACATTTTAAGTTAGGGTTGTGGAAGTATTTTAATCACATTTATGTATTTACCAATTAAAAGCTAATATTTTACAAGTAATGTCATTTAGGGGCTTCCCTGGCGGCTCAGATGGTAAAGAATCTGCCTGCAGTGAAGGAGACCTGGGCTCAGCCCTTGGGTTGGGAATATCCCCTGCAGAAGGGAATGGCAACCCACTCCAGTATAGTTGGCTGGAGAATTCCATGGACAGAAGGGCCTAGTAGGCTATAGTCCACAGGGTCACAAAAAGTCAGACACGACTGAGCATGCACACACTAATGTCATTCAAGAGTAGTACAATGTGAGCTTTGTTCTAATTATTTGCTTCTAGATCTCTCATAATTAAAACTTATCCAAACACCACATAGATTATCGTGGCTTTAGTGCAACAGTGGAGAAAATGAAATAAGCTTTAGAATGACTATTAGCTTTGTTTTCCTCAAAGGTAGATTAATGCTGGCAGGTTTCTTTCTAGCTCTCATCTATCTTTTTGGAAGAGATGAGAGATCAGTTAAGATGATGTCTGTAATTTTTGAGAGTCTTCTAAGCTGCTATTAAAGCTATACATTCATGCTTTAGATTAAAAAAGACTATGCAACAGTCAAACATAGGACATTTGCTTCAGATTCTTAGATATTATAAAGGGTGAACCTGAGGGGGAACTTGCTTGTCTGATGGGTACTTTACTGTCCAATCCAGTAAACTGTTGGTGGGCTGAGGTCTGAAGCTGTTGTTCGAAGGTGGGGAGGAGGGCTCAGAAATAGGGAATCTGATCTGCTGTTGGCTCTGAAGCTGGGTCAGATCCACAGGTGTGGAAACTTGCAAGCATGCAGTCCATCAGTGCCACCTGTGACCCAGCTATCACCCGTGAACGGCTGGGTTGCACACATGAAGTTCTGGCCCCTTTGAAACCCACAAATCCTAACCAGGCTGTGTTGATCTTGTGGAAAGAAAATTGAATTTGAGGTCAGGGGTGACCTGCATCTGAGTCCTGTGTGGGCCGCGTTGCCTTAAAGGAGTTGCTTGACAGCTTTGGACCCCCAGTTTGCCTAGAGGGATAACATTAATGTCTCACAGAATTTTTGCTTCAGTTAGGTGAGATACTGGATCGGGGGGGAGAGCTTTGGGAACTGTGGAGTATGAAAGAAGTATGAGTTACTCTCACACTAATAAATGGTTCTGAGTCGCTCAGTCAGCTAGCCACTGATGCCTGCTGGCCCCCCTTTCCTTCTAGTACATAACTCCTGTGATAGCTCTTTAACCGGCAGCTAAATGTCTCCCATCATCAGGGTGGCTGCGCGGTCCGGTGCTCAGAAAAGCCTTGTGTTTAGGTTAGTGCTCTGCTGTCATCTTGAAGTTCTTGATCATTTCTGCACAACGACCTTGCGTTTTATTTTGTACTTTGTACTAAGCCCTACAATTGTGCATTGCCTGTTGTGTTTCTGTAACTTTAAATAAATGTCTGACTTTAGAATTCCTTGGAATTAACTTCATTCCTAATCATCTGCTTTGAGTATCTTCATGGAGCAAGTAGCTATAAACTAACAGTCTTTTAAAGATAAATATTCTTTATTTGAACTATATTGGGTTGGCCAGTAAGTTCATTTGGATTCATCCATAAGATCCAGTGGAAAAACCCAAACAAACTTTTTGGCCAACCCAACTGTGTGGGTGTGTGTGTATGTGTGTGTACTTGCACACATGTATTTTTCTAGATAAAGCAGAATACAAAGTTGTGATTCGATAATTGATTCTCTCTAGAGCATATAGATTCTGGATTTCTGGAGGTACTATGTTGCATATTCCTGCCTGAAGCCTACATTTGAAGGTACTGAATAGAAGGTGCTGGAAGGTTTGTACTTCGTGTGAATGGTATCAGTCCTGAGAGATGTTCTCTTTGGATGAAAGAAGCATCCTTAGAGGGTGATTTATGACTTTTTTTTCTTTATTGTGGCTTCTAATGACTAAGGGTGCTTGACTTTGAAAATATCACTTGTGGCAGTTTTCTTCAAGCTCTCTTAATGTATCCCATTAAAACCCTGACTCTCTATGGAAAAAACGCAAATATATTTTATGTTTTGGTTCCAGTTATGATATAATCAAACTATATATTCTTGTTAAGGACAGTTAGGTTGACTTTGTTGGGTGTGTCATCTGGTAATAAAAGGACAAATAATTTTAATGTATGTATAATCAGTTTTCAATTATGTCAAGTTTACTTCATATGGGGTGGTGGGCACTTCTACAGAGGAGAGAAGTAATAGCAAATAGGAACAGAGAGTTTGCATTACTTATATTTTGTTGCATAAAATTTTGTTCTGAAACAATCAGTCTAAGATAACATTTATTTTTCCAAAAATCAGGAGACTTAGAGTGACTTAATCAGGAGACTTAGAGTCACTTAGAGTGACTTAACTTAGACCTGGCTCAGGATCTCCCATGAAACTGTAAGCCAGGTGCTGGCTGGGGCTGGTGGATTTGCTTCCAAGAAGGCTCACCCTCAGGGCAATGGGCTGGAGGCCTCAGTTCTCTTTGTGAGTATATCCACCAGATGCCAGATCGCTTGGTGTCCTTAAGACATAGCCACTGGCCTCCACTCACACAAGTGATCCAAGAGAAAGCAAGACAGAGGCCACAATGACATTCGTAATCCAGCCTCTAGAGCAACATCCTGTCCTTCCTCTAGTATTCTTTTTTGGCTACGCTGCACGGCATGTGGGATTTTAGTGCCCTGAACAGGAATTGAACCCTCACCCTCTGCATTAGAAGCATCTTAACCACTGAACTGCCAGGAAGGTCCTCCCTCCTCCTGTATTCTATTGGTTACACAAACAGACTTAGCTCTTTCTGACTGCTATAACAAAATACCACCCATTGAGTGCCTTAGAAACCAAAATTTATTTCTCACACTCTTGGAGGCTGGAAGTCCAAGATCAAGATGCCAGCATGGTCACCACGTAGTTTTGGTGAAGGCTGACTTCTGCATTCATAGCCAGCACGTTCTCACTGTCCTCACATGATAGAAGAGACAAGGAATCTCTGCGGGGTCTCTTTTATAAGAACATTAAGAACACCAGTCCCATTCATGAGGTCTCCATCCTCCTAACCTAAGCACCTCCCAAAGGTTCCACCTCCTAACACCATCACACTGGCAGTAAGGCTTCAACGTATGAATTTTGCAGGGACACAAACATTCAGAGCATAGCAGACAAACCCTGATGCATTGTTGGAGGGAGGTGGGAATCACTGGGGAGATCTTGGAGGCTGGGGACTGCAGAGTTGGTGGGTGAGTATTAACATTTTCCCTGAGTTCCACCTGAATTTTGCTGCAAAAACGAGGCAGTTTCCAAAGTTTGATTTCTCAGAAGCCCTGCATGGCAGTCTGAAGCCATGGGAAATCAAAGTCAGGTGAATTTTCCTGCCCAGTTCATATGTTTTTATTAGATACAGAGTCAGCAGGCTGCATTGTGTAACCTTGGAAGAACGAGCATCTTTGAGGCCATCACAAGTGGCCCTACTCAACACAACATAGGTTGCCTCCGAGTACTGGAAGCATAGGTTGCCTCAGAGAAAGATAAACAGAAAACAGTTTGGTGTGATGAATCATCAAGCAGGGGGAAGTGCGATTCAGATTAAATGCTCTAAGATTTAGGGCTCCTCACTGGTTTGCAACAATGCACATCTTCCTGAAGGTAGGTTTTGTTTTTTTTTTTTTGAGAACTGAATAAAGAAATACAGTAATAAAAGGGACTTAGGAAAGGCAGGGAGCCCTGAGTGGTAGGCAAGAGGGGCAAGAGGCTGATTGAGAAGCCTCAGAGGCTTGAGCGAGGCTGGATTCCACCCTCGGGGGAAGGCATGGAGGCTCTTATTCTCCTTTGACATCAGGAAGTTGAAAGGAAGCCGACTGATCAGTAGCTGGGAAGCCAAAGCCATGGAGACCGATCACACACCTACCATATGCAATGGACTCTGCATGCGATTTGCTCCAACCTCCAAACGACTGGGGGAGGAGGGTGTAGTATTTACCTTTTTACAGAAGTGGTGTTGGACCCAGGGTTGTTTGCAACCAAAGCACATGCTCTTTGCACAAGACACGCATCACCCTTGTAGGGGTGGACCAGCTGGAACCTGTGGAAAACAGGCAGGACTCCCTGCTGGCTGTGAGTGGAATGAGGGAATGAGGACGCTGTGTAATTGGCATATAGACATCGAGTAAACTTCCTTCCTTCTGTCCACATCCTAGAAGGCAGACTTTAACCTTTCTAGAGACCTCATAAAGTCATGGCTGTCCACAATCTCTGGCCTGCCTGCCATGGTTCAGACACAGCCAGTGTGGACCAGACCCAGGGCTGCCCTGCAGAGGAAGAAGGAAGGGTTTACTCCACACCCACTTCAAAATGGAGGTGTTTGCTTTGAATGACCTTAACTTTCAAAAGGAATTTGTCACTTGGAGATGACAGTGAATGTTTAAAGAAGAGGTCACAATTATGTGGGCCAAGAAGGTGGAAGGAATAATCAAATCGCATTGTGGAAAATAAAACAGAAGGGACATTTGATTCTCCTGCTGGTGCAGACCCCAGGAAAGCCAGATTTGAATTCCAGCTTCATGTCCAAGTATATTTGTGACTTACAGTAACATAAATAATGTAAGCTCGAGGCCTCACCTGTGAAACGTGGATGGTGATGCCTAATTCACCAGAATATTGTTTCAGAGGAGGTAACTTTAAATACTACTATGAGTAGCATATAGTGAAGGCTATGTAAGCTATGATTATTTCATTAAAGTGAATTACTTTTTTCCACTACAAGATTTACCATTCCAACTATGGTCAGATTTGGCTAAAAATAAAACTGACCTGCTTAAGGAAAACACCTATTAATGGTGGGGCTTTAGAGTGGGTGGGTGCTCTGAGTATTCCCCTGTTAGATAAAACCAGGGATAATGATGGTGTGTGTATGGTGGAAGAGAGGGTGGTGTGATATCTCTTGTATAACTTGGTCTTACGATGAATATTATAGAGAAGCTGATAAATAACCGCACAGGCTTGGGGCAAACCAAAGCCAGGGCAGAAGCCTGAATATCCCGATGGACTTGAGGTGGTGTGTAAAGAAGATATGCCGTGCACTTTATTGTCAGGGATCCACCGCAGGTTAGCAGCGTGTTAGTGGCAGAAGGAGGATGGAACATGGGATTCTGAACGCCTCCCCCCCTGACCTGCCCCCACCATTTATCCAGCCACTGCAATGTCTTGGGAACATGGAGGCCACAACTCTATTCTAAAATTTCATGGTTATTTAGATTTAGCTGTAGCATATTCTCCATATGTTAGTGCCTGATGGGAGAAAGTGAATTAATTAAAGTCTTATTGTGCTGTTACCTATCAGCTTGTCTATAATTTTCATTGTAAGACCAAGTTATCCAAAAGGTCTCAAGGCTTTCCTTGGAGGAGCAGTAGCATGGGGGGAGGAGGGAGACTCAGTCCACAGGAGAGCAGTGTAAGAGGTTAGAACTTTGAGGGAAAGGGGCAACTCAGCCCGAGAGCTTTGAGTTCTGCTTCTGAAAAAGAAGGATTGTGTGTGTGTGTGTGTGTGTGTGTGTGTGTGTGTGTGTGTGTGTGTGTGCACGTGTTGGGCGTGTTTAGAACCGAAAGGAATTTGGAACGGCTTGTCTTTTTCTGTATATATGGAATGGAATGGCCTTTTCTTCTTCCTTTTAAAAAAATTACTTGCTTCCTGAGGAAGAAGGATGGGACATCAGTCTCAAAACTACTTTGTAACTATGTTTCTGTGTATTTTAGATATTTCACTAAAGGTAGCAAAGATGTATATTTTATGCTATGATGCAGGTTTCATTTTTTTTGTAAATTAATTTATTTTAATTGGAGGCTAGTTACTTTATATTATTGTAGTGGTTTTTGCCATACACTGACATGAATCTGCCATGGGTGTACATGTGTTCCCCATCCTGAACCCCCCTCCCACCTCCCTCCTCATCCCATCCCTCTGGGTCATCCCAGCACACCAGACCTGAGCACCCTGTCTCATGCATCCAACCTGGACTGGTGATCTGTTTCACATATGGTAATATACATGTTTCAGTGCTATTTTTAATCAAAAACTTGCATACTACATTACAGAAGGTGAGTTCAGATATTAAGAAAACATGACAAATATTTCCAGAGCTGGTTAAGATAAGAATCACTTACTATTCTAGTGTGTGATTTTGTAGGTCGGGTAAAGATAATTTCCTGAAAAATTCTCGTAATCTAGAACTATTCCCTTACACTACTCATTTTGCAGACCTTTGAAAGGAAAGCATAGCAAAGAGGAAGTCCAGTGCTCACCTAGTGTAGAGGTGTGCATTTAGTTCTCGAGTCTGTATCATGTACACGTTACACTCTCTGGTACTGCGCTATGCCATGCTGCTTCTGTTGTGTCCGACTCTTTGCCACCCCATGGACTGTAGCCCGCTAGGCTTCTCTGCCCATGGGATTCTCCAGGCAAGAACACTGGGGTGAGTTGTCATGCCCTCCTCCAGGGGATCTTCCCAACCCAGGGATCGAACCTGCGTCTCTGGGGCCATAAACTGCATAAACAAAAAATAGGAATGAAAGGTAGGGAATCAACTCCTTTGTTTACTCGTTGTAAGCAAACCATCAGATGATTCAAATCACAAAATTCTTTGCCTCACTAGCACTTTCATTTATCTGAGTATGGAAATCATTCTTTCACCTTAACCTCACCAAATAAACAGAATGGTCTCCAACCATCTTGGATGCATTTGCTTGCTTCCCTGTACCTTCCATTAAGAGCAAAGCTAAGGTCTGATAGTTCTTTTTCAATTTTTTAAACCCAAAGCTGGTATCTTATAAGTGCAAAACACTTCCAAAATATATACTAAGAAAAATGAGTGTGTGTTACATTTAGATTAAACAGGAGATCCCAGGAGAATTTTAGAAACATTTTGGAGGATGGGGAAGTGGAGAAAAGAATGTATATTTATTCATAGGACTTATGTAGCTTACCTACAAGAAATTTCAAATATTTCCCTTCAAAACAAGAACACATGCTTGATACATTCTATCATGATTTATAGATATGAGGTTCAAGAGGCAGAAAGTCACGTGGGGTAAGACTAAGGTATTACAAAACAGTCAGATAAGTTGAGCGTTCCTTAGGGCATCAGCCTTTGTGAATTCTAGCTCTAGAGCCAGTGATCACCTCTCCTTACACACTGGATCCTACACAGCACAGGTCCTGCATCTGTAAATTCAACCAACCACGGATCAAAAACATTCTGAAAAAAAATTCTAGAAAACTCCAAAAAGCAAAGCTTGAATTTGCAGTGTTAGCAACTATTTACATAACATTTACATTGTATTTACAACTATTTACATAACATTTACATTAGGTATTAGCTATTGTAAGTAATAGAGATGATTTAAAGTATGTGGGAGATATGCATAAGTTATGTGCAAATACGATGCCATTTTATATAAGGGACTTGAGCATCCAAGGAATTTGGTATCTGCTAGGGATAGTGGAACCAACGCCCAGTGCCTACTGAGGATGGACGACCATAGTTGATTATGTCTGATTATGTCTGACGGCCATGGCTCTGGGATGTACAGGCTTTTTCTCGACTTGTGTCCCAGAATTTCTTTTGTGCTCTTGAGAGTGCATCTCACTAGGAATCTTTCTTCTGAAATGTTACCACAATTGACATCTATTCCATGATTAGGGCTCTCCCTTATACTTATTTCATCTAGCACAGGGGTCAAATTGTGGTTCGTGGACCTGGTCTTAGTCTATCTGCTAAGAATGGTTTTTTTTTTATTTTTAAATGGTTCAAAAAAAATAAAAAGAATAACATTTTGTGACAAAAAAATTATATGAAACTGACATTTTGGCTTCTCTAAATCAAGGTTTATTTGAATGCTGCCATGCTTGTTCATTGTACACATTGTCCATGGCTGTTTTTGCCTTGTCATGGTAGAGTTATGTCATTGCTTCATAATCTGCATGGCCTGCAAAGCCTAAAATATTTAGTATCCAACCATTTACAGAGAAAGTTTGCCAAATTCAGATCTAGTTCAGTGTGACATCTTGGTTTTGAAATTCAGAAGTAGAATTACAGAACTTTGAGAGTTGAAAGGGTATTTTAGAAAGCCTCTTATCAACATCCCTGGCAAAGCCACGGCCCAAATCAACAATCTTATAGCTTGTGCAGCTATTCTGTCCTTAGGAATACATACTTACAAGGTAATTCTCGCATTCATTTATCTACCTTAGTTCTTCTCTGAGCATGGCTAGGGGTTGGCCCAGGATGCTGCTGCTGCTGTCACTCCAGTCGTGTCCGACTCTGTGGGACCCCATAGACGGCAGCCCACCAGGCTCCCCCGTCCCTGGGATTCTCCAGGCAAGAATACCGGAGTGGGTTGCCATTTCCTTGTCCAATGCATGAAAGTGAAAAGTGAAAGTGAAGATGCTCAGTCGTGTCCATCTCCCAGCAAACCCACGGACTGCAGCCCACCAGGCTCCTCCATCCACAGGATTCCCTAGGCAGGAGGACTAGAGTGGGTTGCCATTGCCTTTTCCACTGGCCCAGAATAGGTACTTTTAAATATTTAATTATTTAACATTTATTTTACACCTTGAATGTACAGGACTGCTCTAAATACTTCATAAGTAATTAACAGAACCCTATGCGGTAGGTGCTATAATTATCTTTACAGAGGTGGTTATGGAGTTTTGGGAGGTTAATTAAATTTCCCAGGAATACAAAGCTTGTAAGAGGCAAAGTTGGCATTGGTACTCAGTCTGGCTCTGGAGTCTGGGTTTTCTGCTGCTCCATTTACTGAAGGGTGAATTAATAAGCTTTTGATAGTTGCATTCTATGTGTCAGTCTTTCTAATAGGTCAAAGTGGCTACCAAATTCATATATATATATATATATATATATATGTACATACATACATATATATGTATAGGAGTAGGAAATGGCAACCTACTCCATTATTCTTGCCTGGAAAACTCCATGAACAGAAGAGCCTGGCAGGCTACAGTCCATGGGGTCATAAAGATTCAAACATGATTGAACACACACAGACACACATATACACTGCTTCTATGAAAGCTCAAGCCATATAATGCTGCAATATGAGAAGCAAGAGAGAATATATACTGGTTGTGTTCTGTTTCCACTACACAATTTTGTTTTCTAGGTACACTCAGAATAGTTAAAGGGTCTAAAACACCACTTAGTATAAAGAGGTGTGGAAGAATCTAGGGACATTTAACTTGGAGAAGACAACACTTGTTAGGAAAATGACCAGAGCAATTCTAGGCTTTCCATGGCATCATTCCCAGCACATTAAGAAGAGCAAAGAGTCTTATTTTCTAGAAGCCTCCAGCAAGCCTCCTGTGTTACAGTTCTCCAAGAGCCAATATCAAAGTAGGATTATGCATGGTGAGCTTTTATAAGGGAAAATGCAATTGTGAAAGGAGATAATCGCTGGGAAGGCTGGAAGAGCTGTCAGACCTTGATGGAAGTCTCCAGTGCAGTGAGAGAAAGCAGGACAAAGAGTCTTACAAAGTGGTGCCTTCCAAGCTAAGCCTTAGGCGGATACTGTAGCCAAAATCAGCTGAGAGATGAGTTCAGTGTCTCCCAGGAGCCGGTCTGTCTTAGCACCCTGAGGATCCATATACTGGGGAATGGATTTCAAAGTGCAGCACCTGGAGTCCTTGGTCAGTGGTGCTCCTAGGACAGTGGGTGTTCGAAGACCATTCTTTTGACTGTGATGCCGCCCCTCCTAGTTCACTGAAAGTGAAAGTTGCTCAGTTGTCTCCGACTCTTTGCGACCCCATGGACTATAGCCTGGCAGGCTCCTCTGCCTATGGAATTCTCCAGGAAGGCTACCAGAGTAGGTAGCCATTCGTTCCTTTCTCCAGAGGATCTTCCAACCCAGGGATCGAACCCAGATCTCCCGCATTGCAGGCTGATTCTTTACCAGCTGATCCACAAGGAAAGCCCAAGAATACTGGAGCGGGTAGCCTATCCCTTCACCAGCGGATCTTCCTGACCCAGGAATCCAACCAGGTTCTCCTGCATTGCAGGCGGATTCTTTACCAGCTGAGCTACCCTCTGTGTAAGGGGATTAAATGTGCCTATTGGCTGAGGCCTAATTTCTTGAACCAATTACTCTGGCAAGGGGGACGGGATTTTCCATAGGCCCATTAAGTCCATTGTCTGAGTCAGCCTGCCCTCCAGCCTATGGGCTGTGGAGAGGAGAGACTGATACCTAAATAAAAATCTGGGTATCCCTAGAATCAAGAAAGGGGGCAACATTCATGGTTTTGCAGTTCTAATCTTGATCTAACACCAAAGCCTGTGCTTTGCTTTTCTGTGTTGCAATATTTCTTGAAATCTCTGGTGAACAGGTTTTAAAAGTCATGGTGGTTTGGGGAGGAGAGTGGGAATCAAATTCATTTTCACTGAAAAATCATCCTATCTATGACATATGACTAGTTTTAGATCATTTAATAAATTGTTGATGACCTCGAATCTTGAAGTAGGAATACAGTGATCATAATAGCAAATATTTGCAGAACAATAATTATGTGCCCAACTGGGTGCTTTATATCCACTCTCACACTTCATGCTCTCAGCACCCTGTTAGATAAGCATTCTTCCCAGCTCCAGATGGAGTAAGAGGACACTGGAGACTCAGAGGATTAAGAAACCTTGCTGAGAACAGGGCAAGAATTAAGTGGTTGATAGTCTGATTGCAACGTTGTACTATCTCCTTCTCCAGTGATGCTTCTTTCACTTCTCCAGCTTTCTTCAACAAAGCTTTTAAAAAATGTTTGCTTTTCAGGAGCTGTTCTCTTCTAGGTGAGAATGAGGGCTTCGGGTGTTCTCTCAGGCACTGTATTAGTGGCGTTCTGCCAACATCGGCTTGAGAAGGCTGTTGAAGGCTCTAGAGGCTGGCGTGATACCAACCGGAGGCCAGGTTGTCCAATAATTGCAGGTAGCGAAATACAGCTCGGTGCTTTAGAATTATAGCACGTGGCTGACTCTGTAAAGAAAACTGCTGTATCTTGGGTGCTCAACTGAGTGCAGATACACACTAAAATCACATGCAGCTGGCATTTCAGGGTACCCATAGTAAGACAGACAAGGACCAAAATAATGAAGGCCTTGGAGAGAATTTCAACGGTCATCTTAGTGAAAACTTATTTCACTGAGGAACCTTGACTGCGGTATTCCCTGCTTTAGAGAATACAAGTCAGCAACACAGATGAATGAAAGGGTGATTATCCACTTTGAAAAGGTGTAATGAGTTTACACAAGAATCTTCTAAATATCAACAAGATGCATTTAAAATGCAATTCATTATATACAATGCTTAATGTTCTTTTCAGGAGTATAACCATTGGGTTAAGGGCTGTTCACATACATATATATTGAAGAAACATTTTTCAAATCGATCTTGCTGAACCTAATTTCAGCATATTTTTATATATCTATACATTCAAGAAATACTCTTGAAGGCCCTACTATGTGCAAGGCTTTATACAACACTTTTATATTTTGACTAGGTAGTTCTGGGATAAGGTCCAGGTTCCATATTCCTAACAAGTTTCCAGACCACACTTTCAGTAGCAAGGGCTTTCAGAGAATCAAGATGGGAAACTGGGCAGAACTTAGGAGATATGTGAGGCGTGGAAACTCCCAGCCCCATATCAACTGCTGGAGGAGTCTGGAAAGGATGCTCGCTGATGCCAACTAGTGGATGGGCCTCTGGTAACGTTCCTGCCACCAACAATAGCTGCTCTCTGCCCTCAGCTTCCCCTAGTGTCCCTGAAGCTGGACTGAATTCCTGTTTGCACTAATGGCTCCAGTCTCTGAGATCTGAGTGGGAGCATCTGGTTGACCAAGCCAGGGGAGCACACCCGCACTCTTTTCCTCGGAGAAAGGAGGAACCTGGTACCTGGTCTTTTCCGATTCTGTGCGTGCGTGCTAAGTGCCTCCAGTCATGTCCGACTCTCTTTGACCCCATGGACTGTAGCCCACCAGGCTCCTCTGTCCATGGGATTCTCCAGGTAAGAATGCTAGAGTGGATTGCCATGCCCTCTCTCCAGGGGATCTTGTCAACCCAGGGATTGAACCCACATCTCTTGTCTCCTGCCTTGGCCGACAGGTTCTTTACCACTAGCGCCACCTGGGAAGCACTTTCTGTTTCTGTAGTGGGGGGCGGGGGTGCGAATCCTCCTTTCCACCATGACTCACAATATAAGATACTCCCCAAACCTAAGAAGGAGGTTCAGATGCTAGGCAGCCAAAAAAAAAAAAGATAAATTTCCACTATGAACAACGTGAGTTTATGTGTAAAACATGGCTCATTTAGGTGTGTATCTGCCCTTAACATGAGCCAAAGTACACAGGTGAAATTCCCTGTTTAGCCTTGGGCTCACCACTCCTATTCCTAACCTCAAATGAAAGAAGTGGCTCTCTCTTGTTATGTGGCATGTTCATGTGGCCCCTTTCTTATTTGGACTACAGAACGTTCCCCATTCCAATTATTTGCTTTATTTCATCTCCCATTTCACTGCAAATTTTTCTTGTGTCAGGAAGTTTTTCTGGACTTAGTTTGTGAGAGTCAGTGAGCTCCCAAGTTATCCCGTTCATCTTCCTGATGGGATTTACAGGGTAACTTCTCCAATATTAAAAAAAATAAACATATATCTTATGCTGTGGCTAAGAAGAATGAGAAATGTCAAAGTGTACACGCATTGGTTCCCCCTTTCGAATTGCTGTCCCCAACCACACTGAAAGCTGGTTTTCATTAAAATGTGACATTTATCTTCCCAAAGTGAATTTGTCTTGCTGCAATAATAATAGAAAAATGTCACAATTTACTGCAAAAAACACAGGAAAAGATAAATGATCATTCTTAATGAAAACCTTAATTTTAAAACAATGCTTTTCTTAAATATACAATACTCCAATAGAGGCAAAAAATTGGGATGACAATTCAAATAAAATAAATTCTAATGTCCTCTAAGGAGACTATATTAAACAAAGATGCTTGTTGTCAAAACACTGCAATAGAGCTTTTCATTGCCACATATGTTCTCCTATTACCAGTCGTGAAAAGCGGGAATTGTTATAAATGGAGATGGTAGGTATGGACTCTGTTGAGTGAGATGGAGGAAGGGTGTCCAGGACAAGCAGCCACTTGATGGAGTTTCCCCACATTTTAATCAGATGTATCAAATTGCCAACATCTGTTGGATCATAGAAAAAGCAAAAGAGTTCC
The DNA here is from genome assembly GCF_963930625.1 of Muntiacus reevesi. Lineage (NCBI taxonomy): Eukaryota > Metazoa > Chordata > Mammalia > Artiodactyla > Cervidae > Muntiacus > Muntiacus reevesi. The sequence goes on along the minus strand of NC_089252.1, from coordinate 160,776,056 downwards.
AGAAAAACATCTGCTTTATTAACTACACCAAAGCCTTTGACTGTGTGGACCAGAAAATAATGTGGAAAATACTTCAAGAGATGGGAATACCAGACCACCTGACCTGCCTCGTGAGAAATCTGTATGCAGATCAAGAAGCAACAGTTAGAATGAGACATGGAACAACGGACTGGTTCAATATTGGGAAAGGAATATGTCAAGGCTTTATTGTCACCCTGCATATTTAACATATGCAGAGTACATCATGTGAAATGCCAAGCTGGATGAAGCACAACCTGGAATCAAGATTGTGGGGAGAAATATCAATAATCTCAGATATGCAGATGACACCACCCTTATGGTAGAAAGTGAAGAGGAACTAAAGAGCCTCCTGATGAAAGTGAGAGAGGAGAGTGAAAAAACTGGCTTAAAATTCAACATTCAAAAAACTAAGATCATGGTGTTTGGTTCCATCACTTCGTGGCAAATAGATGGGGAAACAATGGAAACAGTGAGAGACTTTATTTTCTTGGACTCCAAAATCACTGCAGATGGTGACTGCAGTCATGAAATTAAGATGCTTGGAAGAAAAGCTGTGACCAACCTAGACAGCATATTAAAAAGCAGAGGCATTACTTTGCCAACAAAGGTCTGTCTAGTCAAAGCTATGGTTTTTCCAGTAGCCATGTATGGATGTGAGAGTTGGACCATAAAGAAAGCTGAGTGCCAAAGAACTGATGCTTTTGAACTGTGGTGTTGGAGAAGACTCTTGAGAGTCTCTTGGACAGCAAGGAGATCCAACCAGCCCATCCTAAAGGAAATCAGTCCTGAATATTCATTGGAAGGACTAACGCTAAAGTTGAAGCTCCAATCCTTTGGCTACCTGATGCGAAGAACTGACTCATTAGAAAATACCCTGATGCTGGGAAAGATTGAAGGCAGGAGGAGAAGGGGTTCGACAGAGGATGAGATGGTTGAATGGCATCAGTGACTCAATGGACATGAGTTTGAGCAAGCTCCGGGAGCTGGTGATGGACAGGGAGGCCTGGTGTGCCACAGTCCATGGGGTCACAAGGAGTGGGACTCAACTGAGTGACTGAAATGACTGAGAGGGGGCCATCAGTAAGAGGGTTAGGCTGCCTGAGTGGGTGTGACTCCTCCCTGGGCAGGCAATACAGACCACAGTTACCTTAAAAACTAACGATGTAGCTTACTTCATAGATTCAACTAATAGGAGATGAATTGGTCTGGAGGTCCCAGGACCTAATTTTAATTCTGTTTCTGACACTCTTTCCTCTTCTGAAGAAAGGATGGATTGGTGTCAACAATCACAAAGAGTTTCCCTCCTTTTAAGATTGTGTGGTTCTAAAGATGAAAAGATTTCCTCTTTACAACATGCTCTGTTGGAAAGAAAGGGACAAGATTAGAAAAGGACTTTGGAGATGGAGGAGATGAAAAACTTACAAAGTCAGGAGTAGCTGGAGAAAGAGGAAAATATGAAGAGGCCTTTGGTGGGTAGATACCAAGAGGACTCCTCATTAAACCACACTATTGTTGCTTCTCCCATTCCCTGGGCTGAGGGATGGAGGAGACACTTTGACACAGTCATGAGCTGATGGTTCTTAGCAGTTTTCATATCTGTTTCTGAATGAGACAGTCATAGTAACTCACCAGTAGGTGAAATGATTTTCTGATTAGGGATAAGATAAAATCATCTCATATCACAGTTTCTCTTTCATTGATCTTTAAGACCCTCCTTTTGAATAAAGGACCAGTAATCACTATACTTAGACCTTGAAACATGATTCAGAACCAAGGTAGAGATAAGAATCAGGAACCAAACCCTAGCCTCAGTCATGCAAACTTCTAAGTGAAGGTGCCTGGGTTTTATTTTTCTATATGGTAGTTTTCAATATGTTCAACATAGTGAGGAAAGAAAAAGAAGAGATTGGCTTTTTTTTTAAAAAGAATTTTTAATCCTCTGGTGTTGAGCATTACATAGATCAATAGGTTTATTTATTTTTAATTTTTACAATTTTAATTATAATATGCTTTGGTGTGTTCCTCTGTGTGTTCATCTTGTTTGGGACTCTATATGCATCCTGGACCTAGATGTTTGTTTGCTTTCCTAGGTGAGGAGGTGTTCAGCTATTATTTCTTTAAATAATTTCTCTACCTCTTTCACTCTCTTCACCATCTGGAACACCTATAATAAGAATGTCAGTACATTCAACATCTTCCCAGAGGCCTCTTAAACTGTCCTCATTTCTTTTAATTCTTTGTTCCGTTCAGTAGTGATTTCCACTACTCTGTCTTCTAGTTGGGTATCTGTTCCTCTGTATCTTCTAATTGATGGTTGATTCCTTCATGCTTAGTTTTCATTTCAGTTATTGTATTCTTCAATTCTGTATGGTTCTTCTCTACATTTTCTAACTCGTTGTTAAAATTTTCACTGTATTCATCCACACGTGTCCTGAGTTTCTTGAGCGTCTTTATTACCACTGCCTTAAAATCTTTATTGAGTAGATTGCTTATCTCCACTTTGTTGTGGTGTTGTTTAGACACTCAGGTCATGTCCAATTCTGCCCTCTGTGTGGGCTGTACAGGCTCTTCTGCTGTGATGGACTGATTGCTCTGGTACACTGATAAACAGAGTTGGCCCCCAGTCTGTGCGATGAGTGCCCACCTGAGGGTGGGGCTGGGTCCCCTCTTGGCTGGCTGCTCAACCCAGGGAGTCTGGGACTGGCGCCTGCCCATTGTTGGGCAGCTAAGCCCCTGGTGCTAATAGGTTAGAGGGTGGGCTCCACAGTGGAGCTTGTGGGCATCAGTTCCTTGCAGTAGAATGAACTCTCAGAAATGGTTGCCACCAGCATCTGTATCTCCAGGGGGAGCCCCAGTTGCCTCCTGCCTCTCTGGGAAGCTATCCAAGATCAGCAAGTGGGTCTGACCCAAGCTCCTTTCAAACAACTGTCTCTGCGCTGGGACCCAACACATTTATAATTGGGAAATACTGGAAACAAGCCTCAATCATGAAGGGATGAGTTAAATTAGGAACTGTGATGATGGAGATGAGTGTCTCTCAACCCTTTTCCCTATTTCCACATCCTTCCACTTGTACATTCTACTTGACTTTTACATTCTACTCTTTTCTGGAAGGGAATAGAGGACATAATGAGAATCACAGATGCAGAGTCATGCATTTATTGGCATGGAAAAATGTCCAAACACTCCTGACTGGAAAAGCCAGGATCTAGGATGTGATGTAGAATTATATCTATGTGTACAAATTCATTGATAATTTTAAGCTTTCAGCAAAATGCAAACGGTGGCTGTCTTCAGAGAGTGGGTTTCAAGTGATTTCTACTATCATGGGTGTTTTTCTGCACTGTTTGACTCCTTAGAATTAGCATATATCATATTTATGCTAAGAATAAATCAGGAAAGCATTTTTTTTAAGAGTAGTCAACATAAGCAGTAGTAACTACTAATAGGTTTAAAAAGCTAGAAGACAATTTTTTCTCAACCAAATGTGATGTCAACGGAATATTGAGTCTTTTAAATGTACCATAGTTTGGTGGTTTTGTGTTTCAGTTTTCCTACCATTTGAATGGTGTTTATAAATACATGCTCTAAGTAGAATCCACCCAAATATTCAGATGAAAAGTGAGGTCTACAGACATGATGGGGTCAAGCATCTGAAACCTTAGTCAGAAACAATACCAAATAATTAGCTGTTTTCTATCATTTACAAAGAGTATGTAAATGATGATGTTTTCCTTTGTCATGCAGATATCATTAGAATTAGGACATAGCCTAGAGAAAAGGGGAGGAGGCATTTGGTGTTACACTTGCGTTTTAGGGGACATTTGTATGCAGAAGACTCTTGAGAATCCCTTGGACTGCAAGGAGATCAAACCAGTCGATCCTAAAGGAAATCAACCCTGAATATTCTTTGGAAGGATTGATGCTGAAAGTGCAATACTTTGGCCATCTGATATGAGAAACTGACTCATTGAAAAAGAAGACCCTGATGCTGGGAAAGATTGAAGGCAGGAGGAGAAGGGGACAACAGAGGATGAGATGGTTGGATGGCATCACCGACTTGATGGACATGAGTTTGAGCAAGCTCTGGGAGCTGGTGATGGACAGGGAAGCCTGGCATGCTGCAGGCCATGGGGTCACAAAGAGTCGGACACGACTGAGTGACTGAACTGACTGACTGAACTATATGCAGGGGAAATAACAGTGTCAGTCACATTTCAAACACGGAAGACATCTAAATGCACAGGCCACAGCAGATGTATGTTTCAGACATAACGACAAACTTCAAATAGCACCCCACTGCTAGAAGGTCATGTAATGTTGAAATGCTAGTTTGGTACTCAAGAGGAAAGGTTGCCAAATGATTATCTTTCATTAGATGTGTTCAGAAATTTGATATGAGCGTTTAGTGTTAATAAAGAGTTAGAAAGCTCAACCAGAATAAAAGATTTTATTGAGCAGGGCTGCCTCTCTGTGCTGCAGACTCATGATTATCTACAGTGAATGAGTGTTGATATTAGAAAGCTAAACCACATAACACATACAGAATGTGAGTATTCAGTAAACAATCGTGATTGCAGCTACCGGGTGCTGAAAGTCTGCAGGCTGTGTTCTCAGTCTTCTTTGAAAGCAGTGCAGCTGTTACATTAATGGATGAGAATCCAGGGTGTTATCAAGGAACAAAAAGTGGTTCAGTTTGATTAGTTCTATGGGATGTAATCTTCAAAACGTGCCTAATTCGATAATGCCAGAGCATTTCTGAGGGACTAAAGAAAATAAGGATGATACAATATACATGGAAACATTATTATTTTCATCTCTTTTGAGAATAAACCATTCTAGAAGAAAAATGGCAGCAAAAAGATGAGACACAGGGAAGCAGCCTCTTGTATCTGTAGAATATTGCCCAGCACGCTAAGAGCCGTGGGGCAGAGGATCAAGAGTGGGCCCCAAGCCTACCGGTAATTGCAATAGTAGCTCACGTTCAAGGAATGTTTAATATGTTCCAGGCCTTTAGCTAGCCGCTTCACATGGATTGGATCATTTAACCTTGACCACCACCCTGCTGAGAAGGACCTGTTATCACTGTCATTTTATAGATAGGAAAACTGAACCTAGGCGAAGTTAGGTAACATTTCAAGGTCACACAGGAAGACGTGACATTGGTGTTTGGACTCAGCTATGCCCATGGCTCCCTCGACTGCTACATCCACTGCTTCCCTGTGCCTGCTGGAAGGCTTTGGTGTATATAACTGCCAGAGCCCCCACCCTCACCACCCCAAACCACCTTCTTTTTAGGAAACTGGGAATTTTTTTTATCTTATGCTTTGGAAATACTTCCTGTCAAACCAAGTTCAACCATTTGTATCCTGTTCTCTTTGAAACACCTACTCTCCACCTGCCTTTCCCTTCAGCCCCCCTGAGAGCTCTTGAAGTTGATCTACAGAAGAGTTAAAAACATACCCACTTATAAAGGAAGAGGGAAAAGATGAGCCTGGAAAAACTCAGAACTAAGATTTGGTGTTGAAACCTTCTGACCATATTCTTCCTCACCCTGTCTAGTGACTTGAATATGGCCAGTAGACCTGAAATGTTCCTGGAGATTTGAACCACTATTAGAGCTCAACTTCTTCTTGGTTGAGATTTTTTAAAGCCTGTTTTCATAATATTATTCTTTCTTCTTTTGTTTACTTTTCCTGGAGTATAGTTGCTTTACAAGCTTGTAGTTTTAGCCATAACATATACTTCTTCTTTTTTGGATCCTTCCCATTTAGGCAATCACAGAGCTTTGAGTAGAGTTCCCTGAGCTCTACAGTAGGTTCTCATTCGTTATCTATTCTATGCGTGGTATCAGTAGTGTATGTATGTAAATCTTAATCTCCCAATCCATCCCACGCCCTCCTTCCCCCTTGGTATCTATATGTTTGTTCTTCGTGTCTGTATCTTTATTTCTCCTTTGTAAATAAGATCATCTATACCACTTTTTCAGATTCCACATATATGTGTTAATCTACGATATTTGTTTTTCTCTTTCTGGCTTACTTCACTCTGTATGACGGTCTCTAGGTTGAGGCCAAACTTACTCAGGGTAGGAGATGAGTGGTAATCCACTTGCACACTTAAGGCAGCCTTTGGTATCTCCACTAACCCGGAGGAAGGTTGCTGGGAGTGTGTGTGCTAAGTTGCCTCAGTCGTGTCCAGCTCTGTGCGACCCCATGGACTGTAGCCTGCTGGGCTCCTCTGTTCATGGGATTCTCCAGGCAAGAATACTGGAGAGGGTTGCCATTTCCTACTTCAGGGGATCTTCCTCACCCAGGAATCAAGCCTGCATCTCTTAAGTCTACTGCATTTGCAGGCAGGTTCTTTACTGCTAGTGCCACCTGGGAAACCCTTGCTGGAAGCAAGTGCCTCCTATTTTCTTGCCTCTGTTTCCTTCTTAGAGGGGAAATAGGGTGATTTCATCTTGACATTTTTATTTCAACTCTACTTTTAAACAAAAGATTTAAATTATTTACTTTCATCCTCTGAAAGATGAAATTTCCTTGAAACACAACATTGACCATTTTGATCACTTTGGGTTATATATCTAGACCAGAACATTATAATACTTATTAATGATAACAATAATAACTATTAGAAATACTGGAATTCATTTGTAGAGAAAATTCCAGATATCCTCAAAACATCTTCCAAGTGTTGATAATCCTCTTAATGAATTACAATCAAAATTCATGCTAGATAACTGAGATTTTTAGATAAGAGATCCTTCTTAAAAATTCTGCTACTGAACATAGATAAGAGAAAGATAAGAGAAATTTAATAAAATACTGTTGAGTAATGGAACTCTTAAAACTTTCATGCATGACTACTAGATTAGACCTAGCATCTGCTGAACAGTCTATCATTTACATGGGTAAGCACATTTGTGATTCATTATTAAAATGGAAAAAATGATGAAAACATCTCTGCCCGATTGATAAGCTCTTCCTTCATCTTACTCAGCTTCCATAATGAAACTTGTATTATTACTTTGGTTTTTGTATCTTATTCAGATTCTCACTCAAAATATTAGCTAAACCATGTATTATCAGTGCTTTTTCACTATTTAATTAGGTTAAAAATCTAACCATTTTATTAAGTACAGATTCAAAGGCTGCAAATCACCAATATGTCTGCATGAAAGACTCCTGAGAGATAATGAGCAGGGGGAGATTTCTATTAGGAAGAAGGAAGAACTGAATTAGTGAGCTGGATCTATATTTCTGTTGCTAAGTTTCAAAGCTGCCTGATTCTTTATGTTTAAATAAGAAGTAACTCAATTAGGCAACAGATTTTACTGAGCATAAACTATTCCAGACAGGGTGATACATGAAGTATATTGCAATACACAGAGGAGGGTAACACATACTCTAATCTTGAGGATTTAGATCAGATTAGAAATATGTACATAAAAGTATTATGAAAAACAGAAGGAAGTGTGAAATATCAGTGTGAACAATAAGTGCTTGAAGGAACTCAGAGAGCCTTCGTTTCAGGTTAATCTAGAGAGGCTTCATGGAGGAGGTGGGATCCAATTTGCATTTGAAAGGATACCTTGATGGACGTATTGTTGCCTAACCACCACCTTGGCCTTCTTTGCAGATTTTTCAGAAACCCTCTCCTATGCAGGACACATATCTTAGAGAAAGTAAACTCCATCCTAAGCTCCAAGGGAGAACCCTGATTAGTCTAATATGAAGCATCATGCTAATTGTATCCCTTCCTTCTTCGCTTCCCCCAGGATTTGTCCAGGGAACTAGACTTAATGCCCATCAGTGTCTGGCATTTCCCCCAGTAATTGATACTGGTCTAGGAACCTGGGTCCTGTTCAACCTAAACTCCCTCTTAGAAGAAATGGAGTAGCCATCATAGTCAACAAAGGAGTTTGAAATGCAGTGCATGGATGCACTCTCAAAAATGACGGAATGATCTCTGTTTCCAAGGCAAACCATTCAATATCACAGTAATCCAAGTCTATGCCCCAAACAATAATGCTGAAGGAGCTGAAGTTGAATAGTTCTATAAAGACCTACAAGACTTACTAGAACTAGCACCCAAATAAGATGTCCTTTTCATCATAGGGGACTGGAATGTAAAAGTAGGAAGTCAAGAAATACCTGGAGTAATGGGCGAATTTGGCCTTGGAGTACAGAATGAAGCAAGGCAAAGGCTAACAGTTTTTTCAAGAGAATGCACTGGTCATAGCAAGCACCCTCTTCCAACAACACAAGAGAAGACTTTGCACATGGACATCACCAGATAGTCAATACTGAAATCAGATTGATTATATTCCTTGCAGCTAAAGATGGAGAAGCTCTCTATAGTCAGCAAACACAAGACTGGGAGCTTAATGTGGTACAGATCATGAACTCCTTATTGCCAAATTCAGACTTAAATTGGAGAAAGTAGGGAAAACCACTAGATCATTCAGGTATGACCTAAATCAAATCCCTTATGACTATAGAGTGGAAGTGACAAATAGATTCAAGGGATTAGATTTGATAAAGTGCCTGAAGAACGATGGACAGAGGTTCATGACATTGTATAGGAGGCAGTGATCAAGACCATCCCCAAGAAAAAGAAATGCAAAAAGGCAAAATGGTTGTCTGAGGAGGCCTTAAAAACAGCTATGAAAAGAGGAGAAGCAAAAGGCAAAGGAGAAAAGGAAAGATATACCCTTTGAATGCAGAGTTCCAAAGAATAGCAAGGAGAGATAAGAAAGCCTTCCTCAGTGATCAGTGCCAAGAAATAGAGGAAACAATAGAATGGGAAAGACTAGAGATCTCTTCAAGAAAATTAGAGATACTAAGGGAATATTTCATGCAAAGATGGGCACAATAAAGGACAGAAATGGTACGGACCTAATAGAAGCAGAAGATATTAAGAAGAGGTGGCAAGAATACACAGAAGAGCTATACAAAAAAGCTTTTCATGACCTGGGTAATCACGATGGTGTGATCACTCACCTAGAGTCAGACATCCTGGAATGCGAAGTCAAATGGGCCTTAGAAAGCATCATAATGAACAAAGCTAGTGGAGGTGATGGAATTCCAGTTGAACTATTTCAAATCCTAAAAGATGATGCTGTGAAAGTGCTGAACTAAATATGTCAGCAAATTTGGAAAACTTAGCAGTGGCCACAGGACTGGAAAAGGTCAGTTTTCATTCCAATCTCAAAGAAAGGCAATGCCAAAGAATGCTCAAACTACCACACAATTGCACTCATCTCACACGCTAGCAGAGTAATGCTCAAAATTGTCCAAGACAGGCTTCAACAGGACGTGAACCGTGAACTTCCAGATGTTCAAGCTGGATTTAGAAAAGGCAGAGGAACCAGAGATCAAATTGCCAACATCCATTAGATCATCAGAAAAGCAAGAGAGTTCCAGAAAAACATCTACTTCTGCTTTATTGACTATGCCAAAGCCTTTGACTGTGTGGATCACAAAAAAAAAACTGTGGAAAATTCTGAAAGAGATGGGAATACTAGACCACCTGACCTGCCTCCTGAGCACTCTGTATGCAGGTCAGGAAGCAACAGTTAGAACTGGACATGGAACAACAGACTGGTTCCAAATCAGGAAAGGAGTATGTCAAGGCTGTATACTGTCACCCTGCTTATTTAACTTATATGCAGTGTACATCATGAGAAATGCTGGACTGGATGAAGCACAAGCTGGAATCAAGACTGTGGGGAGAAATATCAATAACCTCAGATATGCAGATGACACCACCCTTATGGCAGAAAGTGAAAAGGAACTAAAGAACCTCTTGATGAAAGTGAAAGAGGAGAGTGAAAAAGTTGGCTTCAACTCAGCATTCAAAAAACTAAGATCATGGCATCTGGTCCCATCATTTCATGGCAAATAGATGGGGAAACAATGGAAACAGTGAGAGACTTTATTTTGGGGGGACTCCAAAATCACTGCAGATGGTAACTGCAGTTATGAAATTAAGATGCTTGCTCCTTGGAAGAAAAGTTATGGCCAATCTAGACAGCAAGTTAAAAAGCAGAGACATTACTTTACCAACAAACATCTGTCTAAGTCAAAGCTATGGTTCTTCCAGTAGTCATGTATGGATGTGAGAGCTGCAGTATAAAGAAAGCTGAGCGCTGAAGAATTGATGCTTTGAACTGTGGTGTTGGAGAAGACTCTTGAGAGTCCCTTGGACTGCAAGGAGATCCAACCAGTCCATCCGAAAGGAAATCAGTCCTGAATAGTCATTGGAAGGAGTGATACTAAGCTGAAACTCCAATACTTTGGCCACCTGATGGGAAGAACTGACTCATTGGAAAAGACCCTGATGCTGGGAAAGATTGAAGGTGGGAGGAGAAGGGGACAACAGACGATGAGATGATTGGGTGGCATCACCGACTCAATGGACATGAGTTTGAGTAAACACCGGGAGTTGGTGTTGGACAGGGAGGCCTGGCGTGCTGCAGTCTGTGGGACGCAAAGAGTCGGACACGAATGAGTGACTGAACTGAACTGAATCTAAAAGGAAGGACTTTGGTTTCACAATTGAGAATAAGATTTTTATTCTCTGTTACTGTGCAGGAAAAAGATCATTGTCCTGGTTGCTTCCACCAGTCATTTTAAGGTCATGAGGGGTCCTAGCACAAAGACAAACCTGACACATGGAGGGAGGCTGAGACTGGAGAAGAGGTGAGATTCAGAGCAGGAGGCATTCTTGTACTGCACCTGGAGCTTGATCTGCCTCTAGATCTCCTATTATGTGAGACAGTACTAGATCTCCTATTACATGAGACAGTACTAGATTTCCTATTATATTAGAGAGTACATTTCTTCAGTGTTTAAGCCACAATAGAGTCAGATTTTCTGTAACTCCCAGCCAAAATCATGCAGATTGCTATCAACAGTGGAGTTGATTACTTTGCTAGCATGTATTTCCCTCTTTTCGTAACAAAGGAAATAAATTAAATGCTATGTGGGTGTTTTTTTTTGGGGGGGGGGAGGGAAAGGGCAGGAATAGCCCCTCAGCAAATTCTCCTTGAGACTTAAATGGGAGAGACAATCTATTAGTTTCAAGTACATCTGGATGCCATGACTGATTCAGACAGACAGGGGGATAAGAGATAAGAGAAAGTTGCTGAGGCTTCTGAAAAGAAGCTTCTTTCCCATGAGAGATACCACATTTATCTTTTTCTACTCCCCTGCGTGGTAGGTAAGCCGAGATGGGCTGTGTTGGTTTTCCTAGGGCAGCTGTAACAAAGCCCCACAAACTAGGTGGCTTAAAACAGAAATGTCCTCTCTCAGTTCTGGAGGCTAGACGTCCACAGGAACGTGCTGGCAGAGCAGCGCTCCTTTTGAAAGCTCTAGGGAAGAACCACTCCCCCACGCCCTTTTCTAAAACGCAGTTTGACCTCCTCTTAACTTGATCACACCGGTGTCTGTGTGTGTGTGTGCTCAGTCTTGTCCAACTGTTTGCAACCCCATGGATTATAGCCTGCCCAGCTCCTCTGTCCGTGGAATTCTCCAGGCAAGAATACTGGAGTGAGTTGCCATTTCCTTCTCCGGGGGATCTTCCTGACCCAGGGATCAAACCCGGGTCTCCTGCATTGCAGGCAGATTCTTTATCATCTGAGCTACTAGAGATTACACCTACAGGGATCCTATTTCCAAATAAGGCCACATTCACTGGTTCCTAGTGGACGTGAGTTTTAAGGAAACACTACCGAATCCAGTACAAGGCCTTTTGCAGCCAGTTTTGCTGTCCTGAAGGAAGCCAGCCCAAGAATGAAGTCAACATCAACACATGGAGCCATACAGAGTCAAGGTGATCTCAAAGTAAATGACATCATTAACCTCTGGATATAACTCTGCCTAGAGTTTATTTTACTTTGGATATTTAATTTACTTAAGCTAGAAAGCTTCTATTTTTATTTAAGTCACTCTGTTGAATTTTCATTTCAAGAGTTTCAAAAAGACTTCTAACTAAGAACTTGATATGAATTTTGTTGAGAGAAGGAAAAAGGTCATGCCACATAACGGGGGATGGCAGGAGGGAAAAATATCATGAGGATAAAATAAAATGAGGGTTGGAATCAAGGTTTGGCTAGAAGAGAATATTTATTAGAAGAGCAGAGGGGCATAAAGTTGTACAGACGGGTTAAGTGTAAGTTTTGGGGGATCTGGAAATGTCAAACTAAATAATTTGAACCTTCTATAGGCAGATGGTGTATAAGATGGTTTCTGAACATGGCAGTTGAATCAATTAACATGGTATTTTAGGTTAATTAACAGTGAAGTGAAAATTGTATTGGAAGCAGAGAGAAATCAGATCAGAATTGACTGCCTTGATGTTTCCCAATGCAATCAAGAGCGCAGCCCTCGCTGCTCATTTCTGGCCTGGAACTCATTCCATCCCACTTACCTAGCCTGGCCTTCTTCCTGCTCCTAGAACAGACCAGACTCATGCTGCTCAAAGGCTTTTACACGGGCTATTTGTGTGCGTGTGCTCAGTAGTGTCAGCCTCTTTGCAGATGCTTTTTCCCCCTGATTATTGCATGGCTGGCTCCTTCTTATCATTCAATCCTCAGCTCAACTGTTGCCTCTTGAGAAGACTTCCCTGAGCAGTCAATCTAGAATAGCCTCCTGTCTGACCCTCTGTCAGACTGGCTTTTTTTTTTTTTTTTTTTTCTGACTATAATTGCTTTACAATGTTGTGTTAGTTTATAATATACAACAATGTAAATCAGCTATATGTATACATATATCCCTTCCCTCTTGGACCTTCCTCCCACCTTACCCCCATCCTACACCTCTAGGTCATCATAGACTTTTATTTTGATTCCAGTACTCAGCACCATCTGCTAGATTTCTCTTTTACTTACTTACTTTTGTAGCCCCTTCCCTCACTGTCCTAACTACAAAGTCAACATCATAAGAGTAACGACCTTGTTGAGTTTTCACTATCATCTTTCCAGTGTCCTATAGGAACTCAAATAAATATATGTGGTGTAAATGATTATTAAATTTGGTTTTGAAGTTTTAAAATTGCCGAAACATTGAATCAATAGTTTAATTTTTAGATGAGCAAAATTAAATAACTTGGCTAATCAGGAGAGAAACTATTTCCAGAGTTAATTTTGCTCAAAAGGCAGGCAGAAGTGGAAGAACTGAAATACGTAGTTTTCTCAGTGTTCTGAAAAGACAAGGATAATTTTCAAAACAACACTCTTGTCTCCTAAGGCTGTTTCCACCAGAAACACCCTGGGCATAAAGAAAAGCTCTAGGGAACTACAAAGGAATATATTTAAGCTTTTCTGTTTCCATTTTCCCTAGTGGTAGTTTCATTTCAAGGCCAGCAGTCTATAACAAGCTCTAGGCTTCTAGAGCAATTTCCATCTCTTGAATGATTCAGAATCAGACTCTTTTGTCATAACCAGAACTAAGCCCCTGATTTGTTCCTTAGTAAGTGGAAACCTCTGTGTTCTTTGCTTCCCCTTAGTGCCTTTGACCTCAGCGTGAAACTCTCCCACTATTAATGATTATTTTTTTCTTGAAATATGCCACAGTGCATTTACCAGATCATTATGAGAACTCTCTGTCCCATAGAATGTAGACTGAGCAAGCCTCAGCAAAGTAATGAAGGAGCAGAGAACTTTCTAAGCCAGCCTTTCTCCATGACTCTCCTGGGGGTGCTATTATTTATAATATACTCCTGTGGCTTTTTCTGAGATTATAATGAATGAGCTTGTGTATATTACTGATCCACTACTTTTGACTGAAATAACTGGTAAATTATTTGAAGTGGCCTATCGAGACCATGTGAAAAAAGATCAGTGTCAGCTTGAAGGAATTGCCAAAGCTGGGGAGATTGGCCACTAAATTCAAATTTCAAATATAGTAACAGCTCAAAAGGGACACACATCTTAATTTACTGTCAACCAAGCCTGGGGATGAGACTCAAAGGTCCTGACAAATATATTTAACTTACTAAAATTTCTGTACTGAGTCCCCAGGTGGTACAGTGGCAAACAATCTGCCTGCTACTGCAGGAGATGAGGATCCAATCTCTGGGTCTGGCAAACCCCCTGGAGAAGGAAACGGCAACCCACTCCAGTTTCTTGCCTGGGAAATCCCGTGGACACAGGAGCCTGGCAGGCTATAGTCCACAGAGTCGCAAAAGAGTTGGACACCATTCAGCAACTGAACAATAATAACTATTGAAAATCGCTGGGGTCTTGACTGGAGTTCGGAAATCTTTGTCATCCAGAAATGTTCGTTTTCCTCCTTCCATTCCCCTCCTCTGACCTTCTCCTTCCTAATAGTTTTATTACTTATAACGGCATTTAATCAGCAATGTCTTTTGAACAAGCACCCTTTTAAAGAAGGTCTCTTTTAAAAGTAAAACCCCGAGGAAATTAATAGTTAGAGGATAGTAATTTTTATAGCTATTTTCATAGTTTAAAATGCTTGACCAGCACCGTGTGTTTCTAAAGTAAGTAATCTTTGAAAAGATATAGTTCTCCCATAAATAATTTGTACAAGTTGTAATGAACCAGTTTTTAATTAACTGAAATGCACTCTGGAAGAGTTAATGTACCACAAACTAAATATGTGCAAGTGTAATAGAAGGTATACCTGAAAATAGAATTATCTTAATAAAATGTGTACATTTAATTGACGGGTCACATGAGGAAGCTATTCATTTATTTCAGTGACGGTGCCTTTCAAAACATTTTTGGACTGTCTCTTCGGAATTAGCTTAAGGATTTACAGCACATTCTTTTTGGATATTGTTAGCAGGGATAGATTTTCTTCTATTAAAGACTGATTTGAATTTTGGAAATACTTGGAAGTGTTTTGAAACATTTTAAAATGTTTTATTGGAATGTAATTGCCTTACAGTGTTGTATTCGTTTCTGCTGAATAGTGAAGCAAAGCAGCAGTAGGCATACATATATCCCCTCCGTCCTGGGCCTTTCTCCCACCGCATCCCCATCCCAGCCATCCAGGTCACCACAGAACAGCAAGCTGAATTTCTTACGGTTTACAGCAGCTTCCCACTATCTATTTTACACATGGTAGTATAGAAGGGACAAACCGAAAGTGATTTGTTATAAAGTACAAGATCATCTAGTGTTATTATAATCTTTGATATTATGAAATAAAACAGAAAGATGAGACTCTAAAGCAATTTGATTGATTTTCTTGTGTGGCTCAGAGTGTTTGGGAAGTCACATCTTGCAGTGCAATAAATATTCCTGTTTCCTATTTGGATGCTGTCTAGTTTACTTCTACTGTTTAGAAGGAAATGATTCAGATTCCTAATAATCACTCAACTTCATAGCTCTTTTGGGGCCAAGGAATCCCTTCTACCACCGCAGGACACAGAGGCAGGCATGTGCAGGGATTCTGGGTGCATTTTAAAGGCATCTCATCTCCCATCTCTGCAGACACCATTTCACTGCAACAGCAAGTTAATGGAAGAATACAAAATAAGATAGAAACAAAACTGTTAGCACCAGGTAACTGAGATAAAAATCTGCCCTTTGTGTATGGATCTCTGAGTTCTCTGCAATGAACACAGACAAATTTATAGGGAGCCAAGACAGTTCATTTGGTGAAACAAAGAAGTGGTGGGAAATTTATGGACTTCAAACACAAGAATAAAGACAGGACTGTGCTTGAATAAGGATAAGGACACCCTCATTAATCCCTGTTTCATCAGCACCATTGATTCATTAAATCAAAGGTATTTTGAATGTCTTCTAGGTGTCAGGTACTGTTCTACAGGCTGTGGCTTTAGTAGCAAACACACTTTTCCTTGTCCTCATGGAGCTGGTATCCTGGCGGCAAGCACAGATTTATCTATCATCTGTCCATTCTATTCTATCTGCATATGTGTGTGTATAATAAGTTTAAGTAGTTAAAGAAGCTACAAGGAAAAGTTCAGTGGAGTATGAAAAAGAAGGTGATGGAGACATTTTAGAGAGGGTCTCAAGAAGGCTTCTCTGGGTGGGGATCGGGGAGGTATTTGAGGTGAAACCTGTTTACATCACAAAAACAGAAAACCTAACACTGGATGTGCTGTGCTTAGTCATGTCCAACTCCAATATCCTCTGTAAAATTCTTTGACCTCAGTCACTCTTGGAATTTTTTCTCTTGGTACCTTTCTCCTGAGGCTGCCAAGGCTTGCTCAGCTCCCTTCCCCAAGCACTCTCCTTCCTTCTCTGGTTTCCTCCAAGCCCTGTTTATTTCTTCTGCCGGGAGTTTATCATTTTCGCCATTTCTTCACATTATTCCAACCCTTATCCTCAGCCTCACCCCCTAACGGCTTGGGATATTCTTTTCCATGACGATTCTGTCTCTTAGTATGACTCTGGTGCCAGCTGTCACAATAATTTTTTACTTTATCAAACTTTGGGGAATTATCTCATTTAATTGTCACAATCACAACTTTGGAATACATCCTATTGTCTCCATTACAGTTGAAGGAAATGAGAATGAATAGAAGTTTTAAGTAATTTACTAAGGACAAACATCAAATGATAGTGTTAAGACTTGAACCTGGGTTTGTAATATGAATAAAGTCATATCCACATATACACATACATCATATATGGGCTCTGGAATTAAATATACCTGAGCTCAAATACATGGCTGGTCCTGGCATTACTTAGGTATGTGAGCTTGGACAAACTTCTTAACCCTCTGAGCCTCAGTTTCTACATCTGCAAAATGGGCGTAATATCAGAACTGATCCCATGCTGTGGTTGAGAGGATTAAATAAGGCAGTGCATTTGAGATGACGCAGCACTTTATACGTGTAATGTGGACAACCTTAGCTAGAAGCTCTGGGCAATAAAGTGAAAAACCTTGCTCATGTCAGCAATACTATATCTCTAGGAGAAGCAAATCAAATTCAGAAATGTTTATTTTGCAGATTGTGAGGGCTGGGAGGGAATGGACTGGCCTCTCTCCAAATCCTCCACTCCTCACATGGGCTGCAGCATCATGATGCTGCTTAGCGATGACATCCCATCCCGTGACTCTCAGACACAGACGAAATGACACCTGGGAATAAAACAATCTCATTGAAAAGCGAATATGTTTTCATACTTAGGGACTGAGGTCACCGGGATACAAAATAAACTATTAGCTGTTTTGGCAGCAAATCCTTACTTTATATTTTCACGGGCAAGCTTCAATAATGCTGCGATCTTCACAGTATTTATTACTATGTAGGACAGATAAGAAATTCATATACACTTAATCCTTCTTGCATGAGAAACTCAATAAATAACTGCATCATAGGATTATTACACATTTTACTTCTTAATATAATATACTATACTAGAAATAACTGTTTTAAAAGCTTTATTTCTTATGAAATGAGACATTCTTGGGAAATAGTTTGAGAATAGAGAAGTGAGACTTGAGAGTTGGGGAATTATTAACAAATTCAGATTTATGCAGAACAATTGGGTTTAAACACAATTACCAAAAAGTTGCAGCTTTTTATATTAATGGGTAAAGAAGGCAGATAATCCCCAGATTATTTACAAGCCAAAACTGAACAATCACTTAAAATGAAGATATAGCAAACATTGTCTGATGAATGTCTCTTTTCTGTTTCTCCTGTCCCAGCCATGGAGGGGGTGCCAATGAACGGTAAAGAGAAGGAAAGTGAGAGAGACTGGTGACTTCATCTTGACCACCGCTGGATGGTCACATTGTTAATTTAGTAAATGGGAAAGTTTCTGGTGAAAAAGTGCTTTATAAAGCAGAAGGAATTAGTTGTTACTGTTACTATTATTTGTATTATAATACCTTGAGTGGTTCTCTATTTCTGAGAGCAGATTAAAAATAAGCAGGCTTAAACTCTAGGGGGTAAAAATTGGGAGAAAACTCAGCAAGGATTTTTTAAAAATATTAAATAGTATTGTTTAAACAATATGAGTTAATGTCAGCCACAGAAACATACTCTCTGACAATCTGCAAATTCTGAGTCTTTCTGTGACGGTTTTATTGCTGACCTTGCTGAAGGAGAGGGGGGCAACTTTTACTATGTGATGACCTTGACATGTTTAAAATCATCCAGCTCACTCAGAATTGAGACATACGCCTAGCATGTTTAATAGGAAATGAAGCATCATTTAATCGGTGGCTCAGTGGTAAACAACCTGCCTGCCAATGCAGGAGACTCGTGTTCAATCCCTGGGTTGGGAAGATCCCCCGGAGAAGGAAATGGCAACCCACTCCAGTATTCTTGCCTGGAGAATTCCATGGACAGAGCCTGGTGGGCTATAGTCCGTGGGGTGGCGAAAGAGTTTGACATGACTAACTAACAAGAAGAAATAGAAAAATAGTTTATTTTGAAAGAATTTTTAAAACTGTGAATCACCAGACTAAGGATGATGCTCAGAAGATCTTCTGAGGCTGTCAGTTATACCCTGTGATCAGGTGAGATGATGAAAACCCGGAGATACTGGAAAGTCCTGGCTCCTCCCACACAGAGGAGCAGATCTACAGTGAACATGGACCCATATACTGCGACAAAACAGTATCAGTCGCCATCCCTCAAATCTGCACATCTTCTTCCAAAACTTGTATTATTTCATTAAGTCAAAAAGTGTTTATTTAGCAGTGACTATATGCAAGACTATATGGAGGTACAGTTGGACTAAAAAGAAAACTGAGTGTCGAAAAATTGATGCTTTTGAACTGTGATGTTGGAGAAGAGTCTTGAGAGTTCCTTGGACTGCAAGATCAAACCAGTCAGTCCTAAAGGAAATCAGCCCGGGATATTCATTGAAAGGACTGATGCTGGAGCTAAAACTCCAATACTTTGGCCACCTGATGCGAAGAACTGACTCATTTGAAAAGACCCTGATGCTGGGAAAGATTGAAGGGAGGAGGAGAAGGGGACGACAGAGGATGAGATGGTTGGATAGCATCACTGACTTAATAGACATGAGTTTGAGTAAGCTCCAAGAGTTGGTGATGGTCAGGGAAGCCTAGCGTGCTGCAGTCCATGGGGTAGCAAAATGTTGAATGTGACAGAGAGACCGAACTGACTGATATGCAAGACCAGGTTAGGTGGTCTTCCCTGGTGGTTCAATGGATAAGAATCTGCCTTGTAACACTGGGGACGCAAGTTCAATCCCTGATCGGGGAACTGAGATCCCACACGCCACAAAGCAACTAAGCCTGCATGCCACAGCTAGAGAATCTGTGAGCTGCAACAAAGGATCTGGCATGACACAATGAAGATCCCACGTGCCACAATTAAGACCCGAGTAGCCAAATAAATATTTTTTAAAAAGACTGAATTAGGAACTAAGGAATAAGTTATGAAACCCTTTATTCAAGAGCTTAGAGTCTAGCCCAGGGCTTCTCACCCTCAGTCTTTTGAGGTTTCTTTGTTGTGGGGGTTGTTCTGTGCTTTGTAAGATGTTTATTCCATGGGGTTGCAAAGAGTCAGGGACGATTGCGCGCACACACAACAGCAGCATCCCTAGCCTCCACCCATTATAGATGCCAGTACTAACCACCCCCACCGCTCCCTTCTAATTGTCACCATCCAAAACCTCTCCTGGTATTTTTCCATGGCCCTGAGCAATGTCACCTGGAATCAAAATCACCTCTGTTTGAGAAGCACTAATCTAGTACAAATGATAAAACATGTACATAAATAACACTGAGATAGCCAATGATGGACGAGAAAATACAGATAAGCACTATGGACATTTACAGCAAGTAAGAATTTCTTTCGGTAGAAGACTTCCTGGTAAAGAAAGCATTTATAAGGAAATCTTGAAGAATCCCTAGGCTCTTTTTTAAGTTTATGTTTTACTTGGAGTATAACTGCTTTAAGGCATTGTGTTGGTCTCCTCCGTACACAGTGAATCAGCCGTGTGTATGCATGCATCCCCTCCGTCCTGAGCCTGCCTTCCACCATCCCCGCCCAGGTCATCACAGAGCTCTGAGCTGAGCTCCCTGCGGTGTACGGCAGCTTCCCACTAGCCATCTGCTTTACACGTGGTCGTGTCTATATGTCAATGCTGCGCTCTCAATTCCTAGACTTTACAACGGAATGAAGAAAAGGGCAGCCCACGTTGAGGGAACTGCAGATTCTAAGGAATGGAGGCATGGTTGGTGTAGTTAACTTGATAGAAATTCAGGTCAGAGGGGGTGTTGGGGCAGTTCTGGAAGTCACTTACTTCTGGTTAAGGAGGGTTACTCTCTGCTTCAGTTCTGGTGAAGCACACTCCTCTGGGGATACACTGAGGGTCAGATGTATTGGAATCGGGAGGATACTGACAGCTGGACAGTAGGGGTGGCCTGGGTACTGGGTTATTAGGAGAGTCTAGGAGAGAGTGAATGGCAGGATTAGGAGAATACAGACTTTACAAAACTTTAAATGGGAAACTTTAAAGTTTAGTTTCCAACAGAAAGAGGAATCAAATATGACCTAGCTGTTTGGAGCTTGGTGGTATTATTAATAGAAATGCAAAGTGTTGGAGAAAAGCAGAGTTAAGATTGTGTGTTAGACTCTCAGTTGTGTCCGACTCTTTGTGAACCCATGGACTGTACCAGGCTCCTCTGTCCATGGGATTCTCCAGGCAAGAACACTGGAGTGGATTGCCATTTCCTTCTCCAAGAATTAAAATTAGAGGAAAATGAATTAATTTGGGTCATGTTCCATATGAGATGCTAGTGAGTTATTCCAGTGAACAAATTCAAGAGAGTAGTGGAAATCCGCTTGTGGATTTAGGAGGGAGATCCGGTCAGGGGGAGGGTTTTTGGAATCAGATGCTCTAATGATGTGTTCTTCCTGTCTCCTGCTACTTCTTACTGTCCTTTTTCACCTGCTCTTTCTGCCTCTGAATCTGTTCTTGACACCTGTTTCTTCTCTCTCTATATTAGTTCTTTTAATGATAATAATAATAGTAATAACAACAGCTGTCCTTTATTAAGTGACTATTCCATTTCAGGCAAGGAACAATTACCTCCCGCTGGTCTTTTTCTCTCCTCCCACCAACATGTCCCATTATCTGATCTCCAGCCCACCAGGCTCCCTTATTCCTTAGAAAATGCCTTGTTTGTGTTGCCTCCCTTATTTAATCCTTTATAATCAATGCAAGGGTAAAATTATTCCCATTATCAGATAAGAAAATCGAGGCCCAACCTAGAGGGGTAGGATGGGGTGACTCAGGTGGGAGGGAGACTGACAAGGGAGCGATTATACGTACGCAGATAGCTGGTTCATTTTGCTCTACAGCAGAAACTAACAACACTGTAAGGCAATTACATTCCAATAATCGCTTAAAAAAATGAATAGAGACCCCAAAATATTACATTAGTTTCCCTGGCATCCAGCTGGAAAGTGACATAGACAGTGTTCACACAGAGAGATGACTCTCTTTCCACTGCGATAAGCATGAACAGATTACTGCCTAGAGGCCAAATCCGACCCCTCTCATTTTTCTATACCCCGTGTACTAAGAATGGTTTTTACATCTCTAAATGGTTGCAAAAAGACTCAAAGAAGAATAATATGATGTGGGAAAATGATGTGAAATTCACATTTGTGTCCATCGCTAATGTCTTCCTGTAACCCCGTCATGCCCATTTGTTTATGTGTTACCGAAGGCTGTTTCTGTGCTAGTGTGGTGGGCATGCGTCCAGATGTAGAGACATATGATATGGCCCACAGAGCCAAAAACATTTACTCTTTGGTCCTTCACAGAGCAGGCTTTCCATCCTCTGTACTACCACATACTACTCTGAGCACTTCCTCTTTTCTGTGGATTCCACAATCACCTCTGTGCACAAACTCTTATGCCAGGATGAACAAGGGGAGGGTATCGCAGCACCCTTCACCACTCTAACTTATATAGTCCTGTTATGTAACTAACTGTATGGTCCTGCTAATGGTCCTGCTCATAAAGTCTCCACAACCCTATGCAGTGTTGTTGTTCCCTATTGCAGGAAACAATAATTCTGTTCAAAACAGTGACAGACTATGAATCGTGACAGTAAATGAAATAAATCAGCCTCATTGATCATGAAACAGAGTCCAGTGTGTCTGGATATTTTTAAGATGCAAAATAAACACCTCTAAAGGTTATGATCACTGAGGAGAGAAAATAAATCTTTCCAGAGTTGGAGGGGCTAGCAGATTCTTTGAGGGTCCCACACCTACCACAGTACCTGTTACATTGTAAGTCCACAGTGGAAAATATTTGTTGAAGAATGAATGAATGGATGGATGCAGGCAAAAGTCAGCATAAGAGAGGAGAATACTTAGAATGTGAAGCTCTCTGCCCGGGATCTTCATTTTCTAAGGGTGGAGGGAGGCTGGTGGGCTGCAGATGAGCAGACGGGATGTCTGGGTGGGCAGGATGCAGGACAAGCAGGAGGCAGTAATGGGCTCAGGATTCCAAGAAGAACAGTAATATTTCAGGGTTTTTGAAGCTTGCCTCCCAGATGCTGAGCCTGCCTCTGAATTTAGCTTCTAATTTTTCCTTTTTTTTTCTTTTCATCTTCCTTCACTGAAGACAGTTTGTTCACAATTTTCTGCAAATGAGATGACAGAATGGGGTGCATATTCGAAAGGCACATTTGAAGAACTGGGTCCTCGAGTTTTCAGTTTATCCTGAAGCCAATTTAGGGCCTGGGTCATCACACTTGCTTCAGAGGTGCACCATGCACCATATATATTAATATTGTGGAAATTTTGCCGGTGCTCTCAGCTGCCCATTTTAATAGCTGCAATTTTCTAATACATATATTCATTTTTATTTTCCTAAATAAAAATATAATCTTTTGGGAGAACACACTTTACAAAATATAATATCAATTTGTTTGTCAGGCATTGCCTGGCACTTATAGACAGGTTGCTCAGGCAGCCTGTGTGCCAGAAGACACGGGAACCCATATCACTCAGACAATCTTGACAGGGTTCTCACAAGTGTATCTTCTTCCTCTTTCTAACCTATTATCTTTCTTTGCCTACACCTTTTCTCTGTTTCTTTTTCCTCTATCTTGCTTTATCTCCTTCGTGAAGAAATGTTATTCATATTTGCCTCCCTCACTTTTGTAATAATCATATTTCTAAAATCTGTGGGTATAATACCCCTTCCCATTTTCCTTTTTTTATTTACTTGTTTTACCAACTTCTGTCTTTTTTATAAGTGTTTCCACTTAAGCTGCTGTGTTCTCCCCTGGTGGCTGAGCAAAGAACTGGCCAGGGCAGGAAGGGATATTGGTAAACATCTATCAGTAAACCATCTGGGAAGAGTCTGAAAGTGATGACTTGGCCTTTCAACGTGGTCCCATGCGCTGGTTGAGCCTCTGAATCCCAGCCTCTCCCTTCTGCCACCTTGGCCCGGTCACACAACAGGTTCTCCATGTCCAGCACACGAGTTCTTTGCTGAACCTGGCATTCTGCTGCGAAAACCGGATTTCTTGCTAGGTTTTGTCCCTAGCGAGCCCTCACCTAACTGCAGGAGACTGGAATCTTTCATCATTGGCCAAGATTTCCATTGTGCCTGTTGGAAAGCATGCAGGCTTTGATATCAGACCCTCCTCAGTACAAATTCCAGGCTTGTCACTTCCTAGCTATGTAACCTAGGGCACATTACGTAGGCATGTTGGACTTTACCCTTCTCATCTATGAAAGGAACTCACTGTAGACCCTCACACTGTGAGGTCATCTATAAGGACTCTGATGACTCCTTTCTTCTCTGAAGAGGACTCACAGGGGAGGTATTTTAGGACATAGGATGAATTAGAATGTTTTTCACTGCAGAGAATGGTTACTGAATTCAATTATGCAAACAGTGAGGACATTTATTGGCTCATACAAAAAATAATCCAGCCTCTCTCCCACACCTCCCTTGACCAAATGTTCTATCTCTCCACATAGCCATCAACAAAGAAGATTATATCCTAAAGTGAATTCTCTACTTGGTAGTATGGTGGCTTCAATAACTAGTGCCATATGCTTTTCTATTTCATTTTGGTTGGGGTTGGGGGTAGGTGGGGAGAGAGGCAGGGGGCAGAGAAAGAAACAGAGAAACCTTTGAACCTGATCTTTGGAAAGCAAATCCTTCCCAAGAATTTTCTTGAACCAATTTTAGTAACAACAATTATTGAGGCAAAAATCGCCTAATAGGGAAGTGTTAGACGTTGATTGGTCTAAGTCCCTAAACCATCACCAGTCAATGAGTTACCATGACTGACTAAGGCCAAAAAAGGCAGCTCTTAACCTTAAATGTTCTGGCTTTGGTTTCAAACAGGATGTGGGCTGAAATTCTAGGTTTGCTCCTTGCTAGTTTGTGAGCCATGGACAAGTCAACCAACTGAACCAGTTTCACCAACTATACAATGAAGAGAATAGTATCTGTCTCCTCATCTTAATGGAAGGATACATTTTTCCTTAGATTCTACAGGGTGAAAAATGCTGAGCTTCAGTTCAGATCCCTACTCTGGTGGGGTTATCATTTCTGAACTTCAATTTCCCCATGAAAAACAGGAGATAAAAATAGTACAGTGGCTCAGCAGTAAGAGAAGCCGCCTGCCAACGCAGGAGATGTGGGTTCAACCACTGGATCAGGAAGATCCCCTGGAGAAAGAAACGGCAACCCACTCCAGTGTTCTTGCCAAGAAAATCTCATGGACAGAGGAACCTGGTGGGCTGCAGTCCATGGGGTAGCAAAGAGTCGGATATGACCAGAGAATGACTAAGCACGCATGAACACACACACACACACACACACACACACACTAGCTGGTTTTGAAGATTTGGTGAAATAAATTTGTGAGACTTTTAGAACAGAGCCTGCACGGTATGTTATTTATTGACAGTAACACCTACACTTTCTAGATGTTCATTTTACCTTGTATGCCTAGAAGATTTGATTATTATCTGATTCCTGGATTCCCACCATAATTCCCTCTGCACTGGGTTGGCTGACTTGCAGGTGAATACTTCATATCCTCTTTACATTACATTAGGGTTGGCTGACTTGCAGGTGAATACTTCATATCCTCTTTGCATTATTCATCTGACTGTTCAACTACTCATGAGGGGTTGGCTGGAATAGCACCTTCTCTCTCCTATCATGGGCCCATCCGATCTAGATTTTTACCTCTTACCCTGTGAGAGAGGATATTGAAATTCCTGCTTGCTTTGTGGAAGAGCAAACTCATACTTTGATAATTTTCTTGGTAACCAAGAAATGATGAATGACATATGGCCAACTGCCTGGGTAAAACCGGAGTCTTCTATCTTATGCCAGCACTGAATTAAAAAATGTCTTCTAAGGTTCTGACTGCTAAGATGCCAACTACCCAGAATTGAATATTTCTTTTGACACCTGCTTTTAAGCTAGGCTTGCTTAATTAAATCCCAACCAATATCATTATTGCATCTCTTTCCATCCCATCTCTTCCAGAGATAAATATCACACATTGTCAGAAGTTTTTCAGTTTCCACAGGTTTTATTCCTTAAATAGGTTTCTCTTCCTTGTCTGGTATGTTATAGTTATCCAGACATAGTAAACAAAATCCTATTTTATTTCTTTCACTTGCTTTGATAACACGAACAATTCTTTTCAATCTACCCAGTTATAGTCTGAAAAGTGTGATCAACTCTATGGGTTTGCAGATTTTCATCCTTTAATTTCTGATCCTTTCTTCCCCTTCCTTGCTCCTCACTAAAGAAGCCTGGAAGTGACATGCCATGGGCAGCCCTTTAAAAATGTGGACTACGCGTAAATAGCTCATGACAATGGCTATTGGCTGCTCAAAAGATTCCAAGAGGAAGCTAGTGGCTAGTCTGTTGTAAAAGTCCAGGAGCCCCAAAGGCTACAGAGGTGGTTGCATGCTGGCCTGTGGATAGGAGTAAAGATTACAGCCAGATAGTGACTGGAGTTAGAAGCAGATATTTTTGTTTTCAAAAAGGCAGACACAGCAGCTGGTCCCTACTGGCTGTGTCACGTGACAGCGGAAGAAACCAGAGCTTGGTGGCAGGCTCTGGCATCACAGGAGAGGAGCAGGGAGCACTGCTAATGGAACATTTGCTGGGCGGGGGGAGTCTCTCCAGCCCCGACCACACATGTGCACTCCTGGCTGAGGTCCACGTTTGGAGGGAAAAGGCCCGCAAAGGCTAGGCTCTGCCTTTGGCTGCAGAAATGGTGCCAGACAAAGGTTGGCAAAAAGTCTCCCCGTCCCCAGAAAGATGCTTTAAAGGATGATACCTCCTACTTGCGTATTTGAAGGAGAAGAAACAAAATCTAGGTGACAGATGCTGCTGAATTCATAAAGGACCAGAGGGAGAGGAGAATTTTATTCACTTGAAGACATTAGTGTTCATGTCCTTGACTATTTGGTGTGCAGCTGCCCCCAGGAAACCAGGAGGAGGCCTGGAGTCTAGCACCTTCTGGGAGAATCCCAGCTGTACACTTTGATAAAGAAAAGAGGGAACTGACGGCAGTTAGGGCCGCTGCATGTGCTCCTGTACCTACTTGTGTAAGGAGGTGGGGGGGGCACACTGCTTTAAAGGGGACAGTGTAGACGATGCAGCCCTCAGGGAGGAAAGCAGTGTGACCCCTTTACGTAGCTTATTTTAGGCGGGGATGTAAGACGGCTCCTCTCTCCTTGCAGATTGGAATCTCTGTACATTCCAGTGCTCTCAGTCCCTGGCATTTCTGCCCCCGGAGTCTTTGCTTAGAGGATTTCCCTGCTTATCTTCTGGCTCCTGCAGCTGCACGGCCGCTCTACGGCTCACGTGGGGACGAGGGCTGAGCTTCTGTGATTCCTGCCCTCCGGCCACTGCAGGAGTTATAAGCCCTCAGGAGAGAGTGAAAAGATGAAAGGATGTGCCTCTGAAGTTGTGCAAGTCTGGGACTTCCAGGGAACCAAGCCTGATTTACATTGGAGCTTTGCTCCGATCATTTCCCGCTGATTTATTTGGAGGTTGGTGGAGGTTGGCACTGCCCTTCTTCATTCGCTACGGAGCAATTTCAGAAAGTTAATTAACCTGGGCTGGTTCCCCTCCTTTGGAACTCCAGATGGACTTCAAATTTGCCTTTTAAAGATGACCTACATCCTAGGAAATGGATAAGACAAACTCTCATCCATTTTTATTTTAGAATGCTCTTTTTTTTTTCCTCAACTCACTTGATAATTAGTAATTTACCTCTACCATGTTCAGATTTGTTAACACATATTTTAATTGCTTATTTTGTGCAAATTACTATGTTAGGCACTTTGAAGAACACAGAGAAGTGGAAAATCCAGTCTTTGACCTCAAGGAATTTGCAGTCTTAGTGGGATTATAAAATCTGAAATGAAAATTGATGCAACATTTTAGATTGTGGGACGTCCCAAATGACTGAGTGCATATGTGCTGAGTTTTTAGTCGTGTCTGCCTCTTTGCAAACCATGCACTGGAGCAGACCAGGCTCCTCTGACCATGGGATTTCCCAGGCAGGAATACTGGAGTAGTTTCCCAGGCCCTCCTCCAGGGGATCTTCCTGACCCAGGGACTGAACCTGTTTCTCTTAAGTCTCCTGCATTGGCAGGTGGGCTCTTTACCACTTATGCCACCTGTGAGCAGCAAATGCACTGAGAATTTTTGAAGCACAAATTCCCTTTCTGTCACTGTGCTGTTTGGAGTTGGTGAGGGCTGGTAAACGTAGGCTTCAGAATCATACTGTGTGACCTTGCATGAGTCTCTTGCCCTTTCTAAACCTCGATTTCTCCTCTTGGAAAAAAGGGGACAAATAATACAAACCTCTCAGGAGTTGAGGGGATTAAATAATTTTATGCAGCTTTCAGCAACATGTCTAGCACATAATGGGTGCTGAATAAAAGCCATTCTAATTGTTAAACCATTGGCAATGTTACCTGCTCCACAGTGCTCTGAGCAGGCTGAGGGCTGAAGGCTTAGACACAGGCCCACGGACAGGACAGCACTTCTTTTTTTAATGCTGTCTGGGGCCAAGGATCTGGGATAATGTTTAAATTCTGAGTATCTCTTGCTTCCTACTCCCCTTCCATCCTTTGTGTGTGTTAGTAGTTCAGTTGTGTCTCACTGTCTCCAATTCCATGGACTATAGTCCTCCAGGCTCCTCTGTCCATGGAATTCTCCAAGCAAGAATACTGGAGTGGGTTGCTATTTCCTTCTCCAGGGGATCTTCCCAACCCAGGGATCGAACTTGGGTCTCCCTCATTGCAGGCAAATTCTTTACCATCTGAGCCACCAGGGAAGTCATTCTTTAATCCCTAAAATAAATGTGGGATCAGGGATCAGACACACAGTTGATCCAAGGCTTCACCTAATGAAGTGCCCTGGACTTTGAATGGCTGTTGGGAAGGACAGAGTTGTGAGGAAGGAGCTGTGTCCAAAATCTAGAAAGGATACTATTCCATGAAACCAGACCCAATCCGCACCTACAAGGAGTGAGTGATTCAAAGAGAAGGATCTTACAGGGATTCCCATGTCTTACTTATGACAGGTTGCCATGTTGTAATTTTTCTCCTAATTTAGTAGGAAGTGTTTGGCCACAACTTTAGTGCTGTCATCTCAGGAATAGGGTGTAAGGATGGAGGTTTCCACTGCTGGTAAATATGCATAGGTAACAGGTCTCAGTTCTAGGTCTTAAAACTTCCCCAAGACTTCTCACCTGCATCGTGGTGTTCAGAGCTGGGCCTAATGAGTAATGACCCCAGGGGGAGATTTCATTTTGCTTTTAACAGGTTTTCTCCCAGTAGGCTTGGGAAACAGATGGTCCTCTCTCACAGGCCAGCTCCCCACCGTTCACCCCAGGACACCCTGGCGGCAGCAGGTGGGAAGACGGGCAACCTTGGAAAGCTGATCACGTTTGACTTTCCATGTTGCTCCCCTGAAAGCTACTGGGGAAAAGAGTGCAGAGTTGGAGCTCTGGCAACTTTGTAGTTAGTTTAAAAATGTATCTGCCCATGAAATTGTTTCCAGGCCTCAGGGTTTTTTGCCCAGCTCTTCCCAGACTTCTAGAGCCAAGCATTCAGAGGATGGAGCTCCCACCCGGATTTTGGGGACTGGCATTCTCCCATCAGGCACATGATCATGTTTACTGGGATCTGTGCTCATTTTGGAGGCTGCTTTATGAGTATTCACCGAATGCCCTCTCACTTGAAGGCCAGAAGGGCATTTTGTATTATTGTAGGATGCCAGCATATACCACCCCAAATAGGCCTCTAGGCGTAAGGATTGCTTTGAGAAACAGCAGACAGAGAGAAGTTCTGGAAACAGAATAAAAGTTGCCCTTTTGTAAAGAAAATTTATACCTGTCAAGGAGATCTCCATTTGGAAGTGGAGGGGGGACAGCGGGTTGTTGGTCTCCCTTACTGGACCAGGAAGAGAAGGATGACTCTAAATCAGAAGAGGCTTAGCCATGGTGAAGCCACAGGCTGAAGTCTGTATAAAGAAGTTTGCCCTATTTAGTTCCTGGTCACCTGTCCACACGTGACCTCCCCCCTACCACTATCCTCTCTTTGACTTATCTGAGGGTGGTATTTCAGCCTGAATTCTAAGCCGCCTCCTTGAGTTACTTATTTCTCTAGGTGTCTCCCATGTTTGTGAGATATACACATTAATAAATATTCCTTTTTTTTTCCTTGGCAATCTCTCTCTTGTTCCAGGGGCCCCAGCCAGGAACTTAGAAAGGTGGAGGAAAATTTTTTCCTACCCTGCAGGACCAAAGTCAAGAAACTCCTTTCATTTAGATGTTTAACATGTTCTCTAAATATACTTTTAGCCAGAGATAAGGGGATCCAAGGACAAGCCTGAAACCTATACCAGACATGGGGCATGTGTGTACATGTCTGTGTGCACACAGAATTCTATTAATTTATGCAAGCAAAACAATTATATGACATTGTATGGGGGATGGTTAAAGGTATTAAATTGTTAAACACCAATATTTAAATCAGGGTTACAAAAGTTGTGGTATGATTTGGTGCCCTCCTCCCTTTAAAAAATATAGTATGCGTGTAGCATCCAAGTTTGAGAGTCAACTATTGTGTAGCTAGCTTCCCTGGTGACTCAGATGGTAAAGAATCTGCCTGCAATGTGGGAAACCTGGGTTCAATCCCTGGGCTGGGGAGATCCACTGGAGAAGGGAATGGCTACCCACTCCAGTATTCTTGCCTGGAGAATCCCATGGACAGAGGAGCCTGGTGGGCTACAGTCCGTGGGATTGCAAAGAGTCAGACACGACTGAGCGACTGAGCAACTATCACTCCCCTGTATTTAAATAGCCTGAATATGCACCGAAAACTGCAGTGAATGCTTATTAAGCTGATTATTAACCAAAAATACACGGTACCCAAGATGGCAAGTACAAAGATATTTATAGCAACAAGAGGGCAAATTGAAAGAAACCAGAATTGTTTTGGAAATTCTGGAAGGAATGTTGTGTTAAGTATGGAAATTTCTCCTGGAAAATGTAGCTCATACTATGCCACTGAGGGTGAGTCCTAGTCACCTTCTTCCTCAGAACTGACAGACCATTTTAATCTGTTGAAAACTGTGTAATTTCACACTTCTCCATTTCATTCATTCAGCAGACACAATGGATGCAAAAACAACTTGTATATTGTTTGGTTCTATTAAATGCTAATTAGCGTTAGTACTGGACTATTCCCACTGATGCGGCTGTGGTGTAGTGTGTTAAGCTTTGACTTTGCACAACCCCAAAGAGACTAGGTCCAGAGGTAACTAGAAGCCTGTGTTGACTTTCTTACGTAAACCTGACCTGAACACTGATATGGAGAGCTGTTTAAAAACAGCTCCCTGAGATGAGGAGTGTCTGCCCCTTAAGTGTGCAGGGATGAGCGCTTCGCTCTGAGAGGTGTTTTGGAAATATTTGAATTGGCCTGAATTCCCATGTTTGAGGCAGAACTGTGGGCCCTCCACATGGATTGTTTGTTGTGGTTGCAGTTGCCAACACTGCTTCTCAAAGTTTAAGAGATGTGTCAGTTGGTGATGATGCTATTCTCATCTTCTGCGTGTGCTAGAGGAAAGGACATCCCCAGAAGCAGACAGGCTTGGAAGCAAGTGCCCGCCTGTTTGCAGGGAGAGAATGAAAGGCCGGGGGTGGGGGTGGGGGGGCGGGAAGGGGGATGGGGAGCACTCTCAGTCTGACCGAGCCTGCATTGGTACTTTCTAGATAAAATGCAATGCCCCCTAAGAAAAAACAACAGATCGACCTCCACCATTAGCTCTGCTGAGATGCACATCGCCAAAGGAGCGACTTCCCTCTGTTGAGGGAAAACACAGTTTTAAAAAGGTGCTGACTCCAGCTGGTGCTCACATCAGTCCCTAACTTGACCTGCTATGAGCAGACCTCTGTGGGTCTCCCAAGGTGGTCAATGAGCCAAAAATCAACCTTTCAGAAGATCAGAACCCTAAGGGCAGGCCCTATGAGCTATCTGATAGCATATTTTGGGACTGTGGATAAGAAATAATTGTATAACTGAAACCAAAAGTTGGTAGATTTATTCCATTCCAGACTTAGTACCTCCTAGTTAATATAATTTGATTTCCTCTCTCTTTTAGTCTGTCCTGCCCACCTCAGATTTTTTGTTTTTAAACCAAAGAGTGAATCATGACATGCATTGGGGTCTCATAATAATTAGAGAAAACCTAATCACTTTGTGAGATAGAAATCATGATCTTGAAAATTAGGGGTTTGAGAAAATCCCTCTCTGAATGACTTCTCAGGAGATGCAAGGACCTGTCATTTCGAGATGATTTCAACATCATCCTCCTTTTTCCTCTCACTAACTCAAATTTCTAGAACAACATTCTCTCAACTGTGGTCAAATAGTAATAATAATAATGGTAGTAATAAAAAGAAACAGATAATGATTTGTGGCTAAAAGAAGCCTTAGTACTTAAAGAAAATGAACCTGCTGAACCACTTCAGCTTTGCCTCCTATGAGATGCTATTTTGTAGCAGGACTTAAAAAAATTTGCATGGTGTAGTTACTAATTATATAACTTGAGAATTAGACACTAGGACATGTATCCAGTCTCTATTACCGTCCTAGAGAGAAACAGAACACTGAATTCCAGTACTGAATGTATCATTTAGAGTGCTACAGCAGTTCTTCAAAGGAAAGCATAATTTCTAGGGCTGAGGAAGAAGCAACTAAAATCACAGTTTACACGGAACCACCGGGAACCGTTTGATCCCTGTCTAGGGTAAAATGAGTCTTCTGGTTTTGTTGTTGCTATTTTTCTTTCTTGGCCATGCTGGTGGTTTGCTGTGTGTGTGTTCAGTCATTTGCACATTTGTGTATATGGTCTGCTTGTCTAATCATGGCTTCCTTAGGGTCATCATCCACAGTGATACAGATCGTGCAACCCCACCCCCACCCCCACCTCCAAATAGGGCAGTGATGTTGTGAGTCAAGATCAGGACCACTGCCAAGCCTAACATAGGCCCTGGACAGAGCAGAAAAAAGATCCACCCTGATTCTCCTGTGAGCAGGGGAAGGAGGTTAAGCAGGGACAACTTAGCTGAGTTGGAAGGGGTACCGTAGAGGGAGTGAGGAATCTTTTGATCTTCATTTGTAGGTATGATCTTGAATCAAAGGTGGATGCTTGGGTCTTCCATAGGCCTGGTGGTTTCTCTAGCCCTGGGCACTGGCCCAGGAATTTGCAAAGTTCCCAAACCAGTTATGGAATCAGGTCCTGGCCTGCCCTTAGGCAGTTCAGGGCACTGGGGCCTGAGCAGTGGAGGCTGCCCTCCCCCCTGTCTTGCTCAACCTCCGTCCACCTTCCTCTCTGGCCGTGAAAACCCCTTGGGTTTGGCAAGGTGACCCCTATCCCTCGGAGTGAGAGTATGACCAGAGGAACCAAAGAAATTTATCCTTGGTATTGACTTTGCAATTCTGCTTTCAAAGGTTTCACAAACTTTTTATACCTAAACTTCTCCTAGAAATTTGGGGGGTTGGGGGGAAGAAAAAATTGTAATTTGATCCTATTTGTTTTGAGGGTGGTGCCCAGGCACTGGTATTTTTTAAAAGCAATTAGTCGATCCTAACATTTATCTCAGGTTGAGAAAGGCTGAGAAGGAGTCAGGGAGCGAGCAGGAGCTGAAATCTAGACAGCCTGCCAGAGGCTCTTTTTGCTCCCTACATGTCCATCTATGTTGCCAGAACACCCCCTCCCACACCTGTACCCCCAAACCTTCATACAACTGCGCTGGGCATGTTTCAGCAGGGCTGCTCTTGAGGTTGGAGATCTCTCTCTCCTGGCAACCAGAAACACATGTATGGGAGAAGCTAGATTGTTTAGCTGCACTGACTACCTTCACATGACCTAGCGCTCCTTCCTAGGGACACACAAGCCCATCTGCTCTTTTCAAGGGGGCTCCATTTTAATTGGTGCCATCAGGCAATCCCTTCCTTTCAGGATATTGTCAGGTCTGTACCTAGGCTTTGGAGGACTCAGATGTCTGGATCACAATCTGAATGGCAGCGTCCCCGCTTTGTGGAATGTTGGATTCGTGCATCAAAACCATAGAGGAACGGCTGGCATTTTGTTGCTCAATCTGGACTCAAAATTCTTAGAGAATGGAATTTTGCTAATGAGAGCAGCTATAGTGGAAGTTAGACTAAGGGGGTAAGTTAAAGATTGGGCTTTAGTGGGTGTCTGTCTTCTGATTAGGATGCTGGTGGTTTAATGGCTGAGAAGTATGCACTTAGTTATATATGGAGACTCGTGATTACGTGAGAGATCCCCCAGCAGACTAGAACATCTGTGATCAGTACTGGAAGGTTCCAGAGGCCTTTGCTTCACCCCAGCGCCACAGACGGCCATCTCCAGCCTCCTGCGGCCCTGCTCTGTCTGCGTGCTGTGTCAGGGATAATGAAATCAGACAGGCCCACAGAGACCGCTTTTCCCTCCTCACAAATTTTTAATAAAATGCTTTCAACAATAGAACTGGGCATCTCTGAAGCCTGAAATTAAAGCAATAAGATGGAAGATGACTCGCTTGTCAGTCTGTACCAGACTGCATCACCAATACAAATTCCCAGGGAGCTTTTTCTAAATCTGCCGACAATGTGAGGCTTTCCATCTGGAGTCTTCTCTTCCTTATCTTCATAGGAAGAAAATCCAGCACTGAGCGAGAGAAAAAAGGGACACTTCATTCTCTGCCATGAACATGTGACTCAAGCCCTGAATTGGGTTTTCACAGAAAGTAATTTTGGGAGAGACTCACTCTTGAATATGTAAGTGTCCCTGATTCAGATTTCTGGAGACAGAAAGCAATCAGTTATTCATATGCTCATCACCGCTCACCCACCTGCTTTGCAAGAGGAATGACCACTGGAGGTTCCTGGACTCTCTAGATCCCCATGTTCACCTTAATCTTTCCCCTACCTGCCACAGGAAAATACTTACTAGATTCCCAGGTGTGCTAGTGG
This sequence comes from Muntiacus reevesi, assembly GCF_963930625.1. Lineage (NCBI taxonomy): Eukaryota > Metazoa > Chordata > Mammalia > Artiodactyla > Cervidae > Muntiacus > Muntiacus reevesi. Next base: position 160,741,532 of record NC_089252.1, on the reverse strand, counting down.
TAAGGAATCCATCTGCCAATGCAAGAGACCTAAGAGACGCAGGTTCCATCCCTGGGTCAGGAAGATACCCTGGAGAAGAGAATGGCTACCCATGTCAGTATTCTTGCCTGGAGAATCCCATGGATGGAGAAGCTTGGTGGGCTACAGTCCATAGAGTCACAGTCAGATACAACTGAAGCAACTTAGCACATAGAAGGATACAACTCAGGAACACCCAGATGAAAGAGATACACAAAGCAAGGATGGGTAAAAGAGTACAGAACTTCCATGCCCTCTCAGAGCTCACTACCCTCCCAGGACCACCACAGGTTCATCAACCTGGAAGTTCTCTGGATCCCATAAGTTCAGGGATTTTTTTTTTCCCCTCCTGTTTTTTTTGTTTGTTTGTTTTGTTTTTGTTTTTTAATTGGAGGAAGATTACTCTACAATGTCATGCTGGTTTCTGCCATACTATCTTCGTCTTGACATCCACTCTTGCCTGGGCACTGGTGAAGGAATACAGCATGCCTGGTGTCTTGCAGCTGGCATGCCAGGTGCCAGGACTGACCAGTGACACTCACAGAAGTACTATAATGTCATGTCAGGTGATGTTAAGTGTCATGAGGACAGAATAAAACATGTTGGGGCAGAGTGTTATGGAGGGCAGGGATATTTTTGATAAGGTGTGTGTGAAAGGCGTCTAAGCTCCAGGTTGTAAATTAAGTATCTATGTAGGCTGACCCTTTTTTCAAAGCAAAACTCTTGACATTAATTCTGCAAGTAAAAGCATTTCGTCTTCTACAAAAGAGACTTCATTTGACTGAAATTTAAGAGTTAGTAGCTCTCTTTTTCTCTCCTCTCCCTTCCCTTCTCTTCTTTCTCCTCTCCTCCCTCTTTGTCTCTACCCTGGTTCTTCTCCTGTGTCTCTTTTTCATCTTTCTCCTGTCTTGACCATGTATTCATATCCAGGGAGAAAAACAAATGCAAAATAATTCTACCCCTTCATACATCGGGGGTTATTCCTCGAATCCTAAGCTGTCTTGACACCAATGGGAAAGTTTGCAGCAGTTCACTTCTGCGGCCTTGCACCTTCTTGCTGGGTCCCTCCAGATGGAAATTTGACCATATCTATCTGGGGGCTCAGGCCTAGACTTCCTATAACATATATATATATAAAAGACATGAGTTCCCTGCTAAAAATGCCTAAAGAATACAGTGAACCACCCATCTAAGTTCTGTTCTGATACTACCTGTTCTCTCTCACATTAAGGCAAAGCTAAATGAGGTCGTCTTTTTTTGTGACCATGTCTCCAGGGCTATGTGGCTCAATGTCCTGGCAGAGGATAGAGTTCCACACAAGTAGTTTTAAGTGAAGAGAGTATAGTGATGGGGCTATTGTGAGTGGTGGAGTACAAGCAAGGGAGCAAATAGTGGTTGGTGAAGCAGCCAGAGATCAGACAGCAGAAAGCCATTACACCTCCAGGGTTGAAGGTCAAGGAGAAGGGGACTTTGCTTCGAGAGCCCAGTGAGAACAGGAGTCCTGAAGGCAGTAACCTGACAGGATGCCACCTGTCAGAGGAAGGCAAGGAGCAGGAGCCAAGCAGAGAGGAAATACCCAAGCAGGCTGACTCTCCTCTCACTGTAGCCTCAACACCCACCCCCTCCCCCAAAGTCTGCCGTCTGGGAGCACGGAGCGCTGCCCCTGGGATGCAGAACAGAGACAGAGGAAGGGGCCAGAGGAAAGCACGTGCAGGATCTAGAGTCCACAGACCAGCCTTCCTACCCACCTCCTAGTAGATGCTACATGGGCACATCCAGAGTGACTACTATACCAATCGATCCTTCATTTCTTCCTTCAGTTGTAATAGCCACATACTGAGCAGCATCACGTTTGGTAAGTGGGCCCCTGATCAAAGTGCTCAGGTGACCTAATTCTATCCCAGCTTTTAATTTCCTCTATTGTCAGCAACTGGTCTGTGAAGACTTGATCTGACCCTGTGTGTCCTGCCTGTGGCCCCTCTGTTCCCCACGTCCTTCTTTTATAGTTGAAAAGATCATTTCCAAAGACTTTAATGATTTCCTTTCTAAGTAAATGCATAAGAAATTCCCCTTCAATTTTAGGCCCTCTCTATGATTTTCTTATTCCTTAATATTTTCTTTCAGAGAGAAGTTCAGGACTTGAAAGTCATCCTGAGGTCGTTTGCCTGTTGTGAAAGCCATAAAGATGAAGGGAGGGAGGGGGTTGTTGCAGTCTGGTTCTTGCTGAAGCCTTTTGAATGACCATATTCTCTGGCTCTGGCTACAATTATTTCATAGGTTATATTACAGGCTATAGCAGTTCCTTTCTTAGCTGAAATCATTTTTTGGCCTTGGCTGAAGGTGTTTATTTTTTCTTTTTGCCCTATGGAAAAGACAACTCTTGAGAACTTTGCCAAAGACACACATTCACACACAAAGTTGCCCAATAAATCAGTGTTTAAAAAATGTAATGGCTCAGCTAATATTTAGGATGAAGAATGGCTGTTGTCTACCTCTGTTCACTTTGAAGAAACCCATCTCTCTGCTGCTTCTGAGGAAGGACCCTGTCCTTTGTTGTGTTTCATGGGTGAACAGAGAGATACCACCTTAAACTGATATTGATCCACAGGCTTTACCAACCCAAAGCCCTACAAAGGGCATGTCAGCTCATCTGAAAGCTGAATAGCATCCCTAATTAGACCTGGGATTTATGCTTCTGTTCCTTGGGTAGCACTTCATAAGCACCTCCAAACTCACCCTCTCTCTAGCCTGAGACTAAAGAAGGCATATGTGAAAGAAACCGTCAGTATTAAGTGATGTTTGTTCTGTTGGAACCCTCGAGGCCTTACTGCTGCTGAGAGGCATGTGGCCTCTTTGTAGCTCCAGAAAGTTTAGGTGTTCAACCTTGAAGAGAGGCCCTCCACCCATGAAAACCTCTCTTTAGCCCATTCCCTATTCAGTGAAATTGGTCTCCGTTCGCTTGACCCCATGGTGTCATCAGAAGGTAAGCTGGGGATGCAGAGGCTGCTACAGTGATTTTTCTCCCCTCACTGCCCCCCACCACCACCCTTGCCTGGAGAGAAAGGAGGAAGCTTTTAGTATTTCACGCTAACACTTTAGTGAGTTAATAGGGGCATTAGTTGCCTAACCATGGGCTGGGCTGCCTCTTATTACCCGTACAATGGCCATGGTCCTTTGGCTCCTGGGAGACATTGTGGATGCTGAATGGCCCAGTCCTTGGGCTAGCCGGGTCTCCCACCTGCTGGGAAGAGCCAGCGGCCACGAGAGCCACACTCTGCAGTCTCTGCTCAGTCCTGGTCTGTTCTGCGCCCTTCCGCGGTGGGCGCAGCTGCTGTGATGGTGACCCACGGTCCGTGGGGCGGGCCTGGCACGTACTTGTCGGTCCCTCTGTGGTCCTCTTTTCTACAGCCTTTCCCACTCCCCTGAGACTGTTCTTTCTTCTGAATTTATTCCAGTGACCCTTGGGGTTGAGGCAGTTTAGTTTGCCCCGCTTCCTCGATCTAGCATTTATTGTCTGCAAATACTGTTATTTGCAAGGGGAACTAGACCCTGGTTTTCAGATTCTCAGTAACTGGCAAATCTGCTGTGACCCGTGCTCAAGCGAGCGTCCACTCTGCCTTCCACGAAAGGGTTAACCTCACGAAAGGGTTAACCTCAAGGCAGCGAGTTGTGTCGGCCCCGCTGGTCTCCAGCCAGCTTCCCTCTGATGGGCTGCAGGGCTACCATATTAGGAGTGTGTGAAGATTCAGCTCCCCGGTGTAGCAGCAGGAGCTCTCCCGTCAGTCTGAAATGCAGGCGCTATATTTAGCATCAGGCCCCGGGGAATAGCAGCTCCATGTGGGAGGGGGCTGCGGGAATGCAGTGTGCAGCGAATCTCAACTCCAATCCCCACGGAGGCTGAAGCCCTGGGAAAGAGCTGGGCTCTTCCTCCCCCCCACCTCCTCCGGTGTCTTCACTGCATCTTTTCCAGGTCGGGGAAGAAGTCCCTTTCATCTCTGCTGTTTCTTTTAACATGGAGGAAAGGAACCATGATTGTTGAATGAACCATCACTCAAAATGTTGTAAACAGCGATTTCTCTCCCTCCAGCCCTCATCTCTTCTCCCACATCGAATTAACTAACCACTAGTATGATGCATGGAATAATTTTATTGCCTTATGATCTCTCTCTACCGAGGAAATAAGAGGAATTGCCTCCCTTTGGTTTTTTGCAGAAAGTGTATCTTTGGTACTAAAAAGGTTTTATTTCACATTACAGAAGCCTCTGGGTCTAAAAGTATATCTTCCTTTATAAAATATAATTGTATAAGTAAAACATAATTACATATAAATTGATTTCTTATGAAGTCCATACATAATTTTACATAATATAGTAAAATTCTGTGAGAGAGTTGTTAACTCATTTCATGATATGGAGTAAGTACCTTGTTTAATGGACTTGTAACAGTAGCTCTGTTTTAAGGGTAGTTTATTGAAGGTAGAAGGAGAAAGGGTGACAGCAGATGAGATTGTTGGATGGCATCACTGACTCAATGGACATGAGTTTGAGCAAACTCCAGGAGATAGTGAAGGACAGGGAAGCCTGGCGGGTTGCAATCCATGGGGTCGCAAAGAATCAGACAAGACTGAGTGACTAAACAATAATAATAACCCAGAAATGATCAGTTCCAGGGGCAGTTTTGCTCTCTCTCTCTCTCTCCCTGCTACATTTGCCATTTCAATTGACTAAGACTTCAGATTTGGACAAGTTCATTTCTAACTCTGAGGCTTGGGAAACATTTAGAATATGGTATTCTCCTTATCCCCACATATATACCTCTGCTACAAAGCTCACTAATTTCCCCAGACTGTTTGGTAATTGAGTGAAGAGCTATAGTCAAAATATTGCATAGGACTGAAGTTTCTGATTGGGAAATGCATTGAAATAAAAAGTCAAAGCCACAGCATTTGTAACCACCATCATCCACAGCTGGAATTCTGCTTCAGAGCTCCAGCTAGGATGAAATGACCTTTTAGATGGCCCTGGCTGAAACTAAGTCTATCCTGATACCTCAGTTGGTAAAGATTCTGCCTGCAATGCAGGAGACCCCAGTTTGATTCCTGTGTCAAGAAGATCCACTGGAGAAGGGATAGGCTACCCACTCCAGTATTCTTGGGCTTCCCTGTGGCTCAACTGGTAAATAATATGCCCACAATACAGGAGATCTGGGTTCAATCACTGGGTTGGGAAGATCCCCTGGAGAAGGGAACTGCTATTCACTCCAGTATTCTGGTCTGGAGAATCCCATGGACTGTATAGTGTCTCAGAAAGAGACACAACTGAGTGACTTTCCTAAAACTGTAGCATAACCTGTGGTACTGGGTTAGAATGGCCAACAGTCTGGCAAACTGAAGACCTTTAGAATACTACAGAAGGATAATGGGAATCCTTGCAGGGGAGAATTTAACTGGATCAGTAGCACATCCTGCTGTGTGTATTGTTCAGCAAAAAGTACACACTTTTGGAAGAGATGGGGGAGTGCAGGCAAGGAATGCAACGCAAAGATGCATGCAAAGAGGAACTACTTAAGGTTTCAAGACAAGGGTACAGGCAGAGACAAATCAGCAAGAATCTGGCTTCCAGATAATTACAGTTCATAATAATGATTATGATAACTAATGATTATTACCCATTATGTGCCAAGCCTGGAAAACACTGAGCTAAGCATATTGTATGCACTGTCTTGTATAATTTTATTTTTTGGCCCTGCCACACAGCTTGTGGATCTCAGCTCCCAGTCCAGGGCTCTTGGCAATGAAAATGGAGTTCTAACCACTGGACTGCCAGGGAATTCCCTGTCTTATGTAATTTTTCTAGTAATCCTGTGACCTTGATGTTCTTTTTTTTTTTTAATTGGAATATAGAGATTTACAATGTTGTGATAGTTTCAGTTGTGCAGCAAAGTGAATCAGCTCTATGTATACATGATTTCCCTCTTTTCTGAATTTCCTTCCCATTTAGGTCACCAAGGGTACTCAGCAGAATTCCCTGTGCTAAACAGGAGGTTCTCATTAGTTCAGTTCAGTCACTCAGTCATGTCCGAATCTTTGCGACCCCATGGACTGCAGCACGCTAGGCTTCCCTGTCCATCACAAACTCCCAGAGCTTACTCAAACTCATGTCCATTGAGTCAATGATGCCATCCAACCATCTCATCCTCCATCATTCCCTTTTCCTCTTTCCTTCAATCTTTCCCAGCATCAGGGTCTTTTCCAAGAAGTCGGTTCTTCACATCAGGTGGCCAAAGTACTGTAGCTTCAGCTTCAGCATCAGTTCTTCCAATGAATATTCAGGACTGATTTCCTTTAGGATGGACTGGTTGGATCTCCTTGCAGTCCAAGGGACTCTCAAGAGTCTTCTCCAATACCACAGTTCAAAAGAATCAATTCTTCAGTGCTCAGCTTTCTTTATAGTCCAACTCTCACATCCATACATGACTACTGGAAAAACCAGAACCTTGACTAGATGTACCTTTGTTGACAAAGTGATGGCTCTGCTTTTTAATATGCTGTCTAGGTTGGTCATAACTTTTCTTCCAAGGAGCAAGTGTCTTTTAATTTCATGGCTGCAGTCACAGTCTGCAGTGATTTTGGAGCCCCCCAAAATAAAGTCTGCCAGTGTTTCCACTGTTTCTCCATCTATTTGCCATGAAGTGATGGGACCAGATGCCATGATCTTAGTTTTCTGAATGTTGAGCTGAAGCCAACTTTTTCACTCTCCTCTTTAACTTTCATCAAGAGGTTCTTTAGTTCCTCTTCGCTTTCTACCATAAGGGTGGTGTCATCTGCATATCTGAGGTTATTGATATTTCTACCCACAATCTTGATTCCAGCTTGTGTTTTATCCAGTCCAGCATTTCTCATGATATACTCTGTATATAAGTTAAATAAGCAGGGTGACAATATACAACCTTGATGTACTCCTTTCCCGATTTGGAACCAGTCTGTTGTTCCATGTCCAGTTCTAACTGTTCCCTCTTCATCTGCATACAGGTTTCTCAGGATGCAGGTCAGGTGATCTGGTATTCCCATCTTTTTCAGAATTTCCATAGTTTGTTGTGATCCACACAGTCAAAGTCTTTGCCATAGTCAATAAAGCAGAAGTAAATGTTTTTCTGGAGCTCTCTTGCTCTCATTAGTTATTTTATACGTAATGTCAATAGTGTATATATATCAATCCCAATTTCCCCATTCATCCCACTCCCCTTGTCCCCCCTTGGTGTCCATATATTTGTTCTGTGTCTGTGTCTCTATTTCTGCTTTGCAAATAAGTTTGTCTGTACCATTTTTCTAGATTCCACAAATATGCGTTAATAAATGATACTTGTTTTTCTCTGCAAATGGCACAACTTCATTCCTTTTTATGGCTGAGTAATACTCCATTGTGGTGCTCTTATTTTCATCATTAAACATATGGGGAAACTGAGGCAAGAGGTACTTGGTTAATGAATAGTGGAGCAGAGATTCAAATCCCTGATTTCTGACTAGAACCCCAAAACCTAACTGCTTCACCACACCGATTCCCCAAATGCTAGAGCTCTTGAAAGAAGTTTAAGGTTTAGTTAAAAAAGGTGGAAGCTGTTTCTAGCATCACAATTTCTGGCTCTACATGTTGGATCTGATGCTGTTATTTATTTGAGTAGCTTATCATATGTAAGAGATTGGGCTAAGTGCTGGGCCTCTGGAGATAAACTTGACACAGTCCCTCAAGAAATATTGTGACAGACAAAATATATAAATCACAGCACCATGTGGTAAGCGCTTATAAAGCAAAATATTAAGTACTGAAATGACAACCCACTCCAGTATTCTTGCCTGGAGAATCCTGTGGACAGAGGAGCCTGGTGGGCTGCTGTCCATAGGGTTGCGTAGAGTCAGACACAACTGAAGCGACTTAGCATACATGCATGCATTGGAGAAGGAAATGGCAACTCACTCCAGTGTTCTTGCCTGGAGAATCCCAGGGATGGAGGAGCCTGGTGGGCTGCCGTCTATAGGGTTGCGCAGAGTCGGACATGACTGAAGCGACTTAGCAGCAGCAGCAAAGGGGGAGTTAATGATGAAAGGAACCAGAGAAAGCTTGAAGAGGTGATATTTAAGGATTCTTGAGGGAACAGTAACAGCGGCCCAGGTTGACAAGTAATGAAGGATATTCTTCTAGGTGAAGGGGGGGGTTGCTTGGATTATTGGGGGTCTGCAAGCAGCCTGACATAGGTGAAGCAGTAGGATATTAACTAAGAAAGTATGCTGAAGCCATATAATAAAAGGCCTTACATCCCAGAGTAAGGAGGTTAAGGTCTGCTGAGTTTCCAACTAGAGCCTCTAAAAATCTCCTTATACCAAGGTCAGGACTGGTCACAGGGATGATTCTGTAGGCTATGCTGAAAATCATACCTTGGGTTAAGGGAGAAATCCTGAATGGCAACTAGTCTGGCCTGATAAGATCCAGATAAACAGGATCCCAAAGAATTTGTCCTGCAGGGTCATAACTGTCTTTTGAAATATATAGATAAGCCATCTTCCTTTGCCTTACAATACCCCGAGCACAGTAGCTGGAGCTTCTAATGAAAACTTGTTCCAGTACTCATGAAGATTTTCAATTTCCTTTTAACCTGCAAGAAGCTGATTAAATTAAGCGCTATTGACATCCAGGCTCTTAAAATAGAAACTCATTTAGAGGGATCAGCAGTCAGAATAACACTCAGTATCACCCTTTGGTTCACCCCTTTCTGCCACTCTCCCTTGGTTCCACAGAGATAGACTATTTTTCATCCATGACTCTCTGTAGATGTGTAGGTTTCCCTGGTGAACCCAACTCTCTAGTTTCCCAGTAGCTACTTGCTGAAATATCACAGGACCAGACTGACTCCTTTAAGTTTTGGATAAAAACCACAATATGGACACTCACCAGTGGCCAGGAATCCTACTGAACCTCCACAGAAATGCACTTATGTCTTCTTCAAGTTGGTTGTTTCATACCTTCTCCTCCCTCCAACTTCCCACACCTGCTTCTTCCACCAACGATCTCATCTTATGGTTAATTTAATGATACCAGCCCTCAGAGTGGAAACCTGACCTTCCTGCCATTCTTCTCCACAAACCTGCTCACAGCTGGCCCATCATCCACTCCTGCACCTGTGTATCTTGCTTTCTCCCCATTACCCCTTTCCTTGATGCCCCCTCTTTCTTCCATCAAGAATGTCTTCTCTGCTTTCTCAGTCCTTAGTATACAAACACGCTTTAGAGTCTCCCACCTTAGAAAAAAAATCCCCACATCCTTCTCCAAGGATCCCATGATTTCTGAGCAGTAAGACTTCCTTCTGGGACAAGTTGTTTTAATCTGGAATCTTTGCCTCCTCACTTCCTGGTTTGCTCTTCGAGTCTTCCCAATCTGGCTTCTTCCTACATTATTCCATTGAAACTCCACTTGCGTCTCTTCTCACCTTCACCATTACAGCTAAGAGGGTTTGGTGCTAATCACACTCCCATGCTGATCGACTTTAAATTTGTGATCACTGCTAGTGGTTCTTACCACTGCCAGGGGATATGTTGTATTTCTCTGGTTAATCTACACTCCCAGGTCCTGAGTATTTTATACTTTTTCTTGGACCTCCAATACCTTTCCATTCTCACCCTAATAGATGACCTTGCTTCCTATTTTCTAGTTTTACAGAAAACAGTTTGAAGAGAACTCTCGCAGTGCATGCAGCTGAATCGACACCTTACTTTTGCCTGTGTTCAAACTTCTGTTGTGTTAACCACGGTGCCCATGACCTAAGGAAGGTCAATCCCTCTGTGCACTGAATCCCACCTTCTCTCACTTGCTCATCGACTGTCCCAGTAGTTTTGCCCTGTCCTCTTGCATCCATGTTTCCCTCTCTGCTAGATTATTCCCAGCACCCTACAGAAGTGTCACCTCTTCTCTGACAAATAGCAGCAATGTGCTAAGCCCCAAAACTTCACTTAGCCCCATTTCTCCTCCAGTTTCCACTCCCATTTCTTTTGCTTCCACTTTTTATCGAACCAGGTGACACAGGTTTGTTTTGCCCGAAGCAGAGCAGGTCAAAAAGGCTGAAATGCTGAGGTCTGCAGCAAAAAGAGGGTTTATTCAAAATAAATTAGTCAAGTGAGAAGGCAAAAGAAAGCCTCAGATCCACCTCCCTGGAGGTGAAGGGTATAGTCATAGGGAGGAGTGATGAGGACTTGGGCAGTAAAGAGGGCCATGAGAGCTGGGATGAAGAGTCTGTTGTGGGAATCATGAAGGAGGTAGCCTGCAGGCAAGGTGGATGTCAGGAGAGGTGTAGGGATCAGGGAGGAGAAGAAATGTAGGTACACTCTTGGGTTTCTGCAGAGGGGGATTTGGTCCATTAACTAAGATAGGGAATCATGGAAGATCAGGGAAAAGTAATACTCATGGTTGGGACATTCTTGAGAAAACACCTTCCTGATACAGAAGCTTGTATTTTATCTCATACACAAGTGAGTGAACAGGGGCTTAGAGACAAAGGGCAGAAGACGGAACTAGCACTTAACAGGCTGAGTGACTAAAGGGGCAAGTTGCATAATCTCTGCCTCCATCTCACTTATAAGTAGTAATAATAGTTATCTGTGCTAGAAGAACTAAAGGAGATATTGCATACAAGGTAGCCTTGCCCCCTACTCAACTAATTTTGTCTTTCAATCCACCTTAGCTATTTAATGACATAAAGATGTAGTGATTTGTAGCTGAAATAAGCAACTTTCTCAAAGATACATAGCCAGAGAAACCTAAGGTGATATTCGAACCAGAACTGCCTCTTCACATTCAGCACACAGATTCAGACACTGTACCCATAGATCTCCGTGGGCTGCAGCATCACAAGCTGCACAAGATCAAGTGAAGACCCTCCACCCCTCTTTCCGCCCACCCAACCCTTTCCACTCCCAAATTCTGGGGTCAGTGATTGTCACTGCTCGAATATCTCAGGAAGGTCGACTTCACAGGGGAGAGTTACAGAGGTGCGTGAGAGTTGAGAAAGTCGAAACAGCAAGCTTAAGCCTTCCTTTTTTCAGGGGTAGAAGGTTAAGAGGATGAGAGTAGAATGCATTCTTAGGCTGAGCAGAGGAAACCCGAGAAAGTATGATTAACAGAGAGAAGATAACAAGTGAAGGCCCCAGTATGAAGGAAGTAGGCTGGGATGTGCCAGGAGTAGAGAAGAGTCACTTCTTCCACTGAGGCTGGAAGGAGGTGAGACAGGAGCATGGGCCCTTGTGTGCTGCAGCGGGGCTTAGGAGAGAAACGTCTAAACATTCTCTAATTTCTCAGTAAAGTTGGAGGTTCGCTTTGCCCAATACACAGCAAGGCAGATGCTGAGATGCCACAGTCCACAGCAGAGAGCTTAATTCACAAGGCAGCCAAGTGAGGAGACGGAAGAAACTCTCAAATCTGCCTCCCCAAAGGGGAGGGGCTTGGGGTATTTATTAGATGAGGATGAAGTCATAGGGCATTCTGAGGTGTGGAGTACATGGGGAGTGTCGGGAAAGTAATTGAAAAAAGGTGCATGTAGTATCATGATTCTGCACAGGCCCAACTAAACTCCAGGCCTCTGCAGGTTCAAACATGGAGGTGCTTACCACCATCTGAGGGTGGAGTTTCAACCCTCTGACATCAAAAAATCAAGGGGACACTCACCAGTTGGATGGTCAGTGGTCCTATTCAGTCTTAGCCAGCTCAGTCTCCAACTAGACACAGCTGATTCCTGGCTCAGCTGACCTTGACACAGCTGACTGCAAGTTCTTAGAAAAAGAGGCAAAAATACTATTTAGGCTCTGTGCTGCTTGGAGGACATGCAAATCTTCTGTGTGTGCATGCTAAGTCATTTCAGTCTGACTCTTCATGACCCTATGGACCGTGGCCCCCCACGTTCCTCTGTCCATGGGATTCTCCAGGCAAGAACACTGGAGTGGGTTGCCATGCCCTCCTCCAGGGGATCTTCCCAGCCCAGAGATCTTTTATCTCTCCTGCTTTGGGAGGTGGGTTCTTTAACACGAACGCCACCTGGGAAGCCCACAAATCTTCTGTAGCATCAATTAAAACAAGCGATTAGTAGAGTCAGATTACAGGTGAAGTGGATTGGACTGATGATTACTCATGGCTTCACGTTCATAGCCAGTTTCTTTGGAAGAGCAGGCTACTTGATGTCTCTAGTATCTCTCCTCCCATTCTCTTCTGAGATCAAGCAAGGGCCTCAGTGTTATTAAGTCCAAAGGTCCATGTTCTTGTTTGAGGTACCAGCAGCATTTGATTGCCCTTCTCCTAGGAACACTTGCTTCACCTGGCAACCAGGACATCATGCTTGCCTAGAGTCCCGCCTCCCTCTCTGCAGACTGCTCTCAGACTCCTTTCTGGTTCTTTATAGCCTGAGACATTCGAGAGGGCCAGGGATGAGTGTGTAAACCTAGACTCTTTTCTTTCTACCCTAGTCCTTCAGTGATTTCTAGTCTCATGGTTTTTAAAATCCATATATGTGCTCTGATTAATTTCTATTATTTCTTACTCTGCTTCCCTTCCCTGAGCTCCATATCCATATCCATTTATGTGTCCAGATGCCTATTCAGCTTCTCCAGGGGGACATTTAATAAGCACTTCAAACCTGAATTCATTTTCTTCCCCCCAAACCTGCTTCTTCTGTAGTCTTCCTCATCTCAGTAAATGACAATTCCATTCTTTAAGTTTCTCAGACCCAAAACCTTGAAGTCATCCTGATCTTCCTTTTCTCTCTCACATCCCACATCATTAAAACCTGTTGGTTCTACCTTCAAAATATTTCCTGAGTCCAACCACATCTTACCAACTCCACTGTTAATAATCTGGCTGAGCCATCATCACTTACTGCCTATTTATTGCAATAGCGTCCTAACTAGTCTCCATTTTTTGTTTGTTTGTTGGCCACTGCTTCTGTTCTTGTTTCCACATGTGTTTAGCTGCTCGGTTGTGGCTGACTTTTTGCAACCCCATGGACCTTAGCCCGCCAGGCTCCTCTGACCACGGGGATTCTCCAGGAAAGAATACTGGAGTGGGCTGCCATGCCTTCCTCCAGGGGCTCTTCCCAACCCAGGATCAAACCCAGGTCTCCCGCACTGCAGGCGGATTCTTCACCATCTGAGCTGCCAGGGAAGCCCTGCTTCCATATAGTTTAATGTCAACACAGCAGCCAGCACGATCGATCTCAAATCAGGTCATGTAATCAGGTCAAAACCGTCCTACATTTTTCCATCTCACTCAGAATACATCTCAAAGCTCCACTCTGTCTACAAGACCCTACCTGTATGACCCCGTTCCTTCTCTGCTCTCTCCTGATACCCTTCTTCCTTCCTTGACTTCGACCACTCTGGCCTCTTTGCTCTTCCTTCACACACCAGGCACAATCTTGCTTCAGGGTCTTTTAAATTAATTTTCCCTCTGCCTGGAAAACTTGCCCCAGATATCTGTATGGCTCATCCCTCACTTAAAAATCTTACAGAAATGTCATTTTGCTGTCGAGGCCTTCCTGAGCAGCCTTGTCTAAAAGTGCCCACATCGCCGCCTCCATCCCTTCTTGCTTCTTTTCCAGCTTTACCTTTCACCTTCTCACTTACTATTATTTTACATCCTGTGTATATACGTATTTTTTAATCTAAAGATCTCTCTCCCGCTGAAAGGGAAATTCCAAAGGTCAGGAGTCTTAAAATGTTTCACTTACTACTATATCTTCACCACCTAGAGTTGGCACAAAATAGGTATTTGCTCAACTGTTGAGAGATTGAGTGAGATCAGGACAGATAAGATCTAAAATCTTTCAGTCACCTGGGTCCAGGCACTGATTGGGCAGAGTTCAATATAATCAGGGTTTGTTTTCACCCAGCACCTACTTTGCTCTCTCAGCTTCCCACTTCATTATCTGCAAGACTTTGGAAAAACATTTTGTATTTCAGTTTTTCTCACTTCAATTAGGGGATCATAAAGAATCTACCATACATTATTGAGGCTGAAGGTTCACATACACATGAAGTAGTTGAACAATGCCTAGGACAACAGACAGTACTCAATAACTGTTGTCATCACTCTTGCACTAATTATTAGTGCATTAGGCTTCCCTGGTGATTCAAGGGTAGAGAATCTGCCTGCCAATGTAGGAGACGTGGGTTTGGTCCTTGGCTCGACAAGATTCCCTGGAGAAGGAAATGGCAACCCATTCTAGTATTCTTGCCTGGAAAAGCCCATGGACAGAGCAGCCTGGTGGGCTACATACAGTCCATGGGGTTGAGAAAGAGTCAGGCATGACTCAACAACTAAACAACAATTATTATTACTATCGAAGCAGTCTCCCTGAAGCTCCATGATATTGTGCATTTCTGGCTTCCTCTGACCTCACTGGCTTCTTGGTTCTCTCCCTCCCTGGTTCTTCCTCCTTTATCTGTCTGCTGAATGTTAGAGTGGGCCCCAGAGCTCAGAGCTAGGCCTTCTTTCCCCCACTGCACCCTGTCCCTAGATGATGTTACCCATCCCCTAGTCTGTACTACCACTGATGTTGGCTACTTTCAAACTGGCACCCCCTGCCCCCACATATGCTGATGACTTTCGGATTTGTATTTCCAACCCAGATCTCCTTCCTCTCACTGTAGACTAGCATTTCCCATGAGCAAGACCACTTACTTGGGTGTCTCACGGCACGTATTTAAATGAACATGCCTGTGATGACTTTGAGAGACCACCACATATTTTTTACACTTCTTTCTCTCACCGAGTGTGAGCTGGACTTAGTGATTTAGTGATTCTAATGCATAGAATATGGTAGAAGTGATGGTCTGTGGCTTCTGGGACCAGCTGAAAAAGTCATGTAGCTTCTCTTTCTTCTGGAGTTCACTCTGGGAGACCAGCTGCATGTCCTAAAGACACTAGAAACCCTATGGAAAAGCCCATGGCATGGGGAATTAAGGCTTCCTGCTTACAGCTGGTGAGGAATTGAGGCCATGAGAGCAAAAGTGGGTCCTCCTGCCCCAGTTAAGCCCTCAGAGGACTGAAATCCCAGGTGAGATCTAGATGGCAACCTCATGAGAGCCCCCAAGCTCTCAAGAACCAGCCAGCTAAGCTGCTTCAGAATACCTGCCTTACAGAATACACATAGAATACATGTAGCATATGGGCCTCCCTAATGTCTCAATGGTGAAGAATCAGCCTGCAGTGCAGGAGTTGTGGGTTTGATCCCTGGGCTGGGAAGATCCCTTGGAGAAGAAAATGGCTACCCACTGCAGTATTCTTGCCTGGAGAATCTCATGGGCAGAGGAGCTTGGCGGGCTACAGTCCTGGGTTTGCAAAGAATCGGATACGACTGAGCAACTAAACAATGAGGACAACATATAAATACCTGATGTTTTAGGTTGCTAAGTTTTAGGGTAACGTCATGTGCTAAAAATCTACCACTGTGAGACATAGATTTGTCTGTTTCTCCTTTAAATTTTGTCAGTTTTTTGCTTCATGTATTTTGAAGTCTTGCTCTTTTTTCTTAATAGTTTTGAAAGCATGCCACAGTATATCCTGCCTTGGGGCCTTTGCACATGCCAGTCCCAAATCACAGTGCTCCACTCTGGTTCTTCACATGGCTGACTTTTTCTTCTCCATCAGGGTCAGCCCAGTGGCCCTCTTCCCCCATCACCTGTATCTAAAATAGACATCCTCCCCACCACAGTCACTCTCTGTCCAGCTATTCTGCCTATGCTCTTCATGGCAATAATCATAATCTGTAACTGGGCTGTTAATTGATTTGCTTGCTTCTCTTATTGTCTTGCCTCCCTCACTAGAATCTAGACTTTCTAAGAGCAGGGGACCAGTTGATCTTACTTACCTCCCCATCTCCAGAGTCTGGTAAAGGTCCTACAACTTAAAAGAAGCTTCCTGTGTCTTTCATAGGTGAGAGAATGATGAAGAGCCAAGTACATGAGATGGAGTTCTCTCTTTCTTGGAGCAATCATCATAGGATTTACGTAACTGTTTGAGTGTGGCATATAACGAAGAACAGAATTGAGTTCTAGAACCCCGTGTGGCTCCACCTGGATGACTGAGCATTAGAGTCTTTGCTCTCTGATACACTTTAGATAGTGTTTAAAGGGCTTCTGTGGAAATCTAAGCTGTGTGTGTGTGTGTGCTAAAATAGATAACACGTTTTCACTCAACTATAGAACAAGTCCCGGCAGTGGCACTGGCATAACTATAACTTCAGCTCAGAGGGATAGAAGAGGGATGAGTCTTCATTGAGAGTGAAGCCCACTAATTTTGTATAACCAGATCTTATCAGGCAATCTCTAAGCATCTTGCTTAGGAAATGAGATTTCAAACACGTGATCTTGTTTCCTAGTTCCTAATGCACATACATAAAAATTGCTTATATGTATGCAGGTAGGGGATGCTAGATACACCATAGCTTGCCAAAATGCACTTATTTGATTTTCTAACGGCATCAAAGTGGCAGTGTGACCCAAGATCCCAGGACCTACTCAACAAGAAAAATAGATACTAGTCTTTGGTAATCCTTTGACTCAGACATAGATCAATGATGCCTGGAGAAAAGAGTCTTATTTCTTTCTCCCTAAAATATTAATCAATCACACTTCATTAAAATATATTGATCTAATGTAAAAGAAATAGAAATTGATCCTCATCCGAACTTTTCTGTGAATAATCTTTTGACAACCATGAAAATAAAAAAATCAATTTATGTGTAAGTAAAAAGAATGATAAAACATTAACATTAGTGAAAATTGAAAAATAGAATCCTATGGGCCAAGTTTCATTGAGGATGTAAGTCTTTGACTTAACAAAGTTTTCAGGCTCCTCTGCTTAGAGGTAAAAAGTATTCAGTTTCCTGTCTGTCTGGTACAAAAGGATGTCCCAAACCCTCTGATCTTCCCCAGGACACGACCCCACCCAAGTCTCCAGGGAAAAGCCTTTTGTGTTAGATTCCAGGCCTTCCCTTCTGCAGTTTTCCTCTGACCTCACCTAAGACAACGCCTTCCTCTCCCTCAGCCTTCTATGTGCTCTTCCTTCCTTCCTCTTCCTTCCCCGATCCTCCTTCTCAGGCAGACCTGCCCTTGAATAAACACAAGCATCCTGAAGTATAATTGATTGACTCTAGTTACCATGTTATTTTTAGATATTCGGCATTTGATTAGAGAATAAGTCCTCTTTGTGGTTAAAGTCATCGGAATAAAATTGAGGTTGTGAAATTTTATCCATCAACCCTCTCACAAGAGTTTTCCAGAATGCATGGTTTATAGGAACTGCATTGGCTTTGGAGCCAGTAGGCTTGGGTTGACCCTTCATTCTGTCAGCTAAGTGGCCCTGTTAGATCACAACCTCACTGAACCTCAGCATTCTTTCCTTGTAAAATGGAAACCAAAATGCCTATTTCACAGGGCTGCTGGGAGGACTAGGATAATATATGAAGAGCTTCTAGCAGAGATCCTGACACACAGTGGGTATTCAGAACATAAAAGTTTTCTCCCCCACTTTTCCGTATATGGACCAGTAGACATGGATCCATGACATTTTTCACAACCCCCTGCCAAGCCTTCCATAATTACTTTGAGCTCATGGGGAGATGCTGAGTTGAAACCAGACTGACTTCTTTAGTAAGCAAGGGTCTGGGTGAACTGCTAGAGCTGCAGTTGCTGAAGGAATTATTTTGAGAGGCAAAGGGGAGCCTTGAGAATAAACAGAACAGCAGGGGAAGGTCCCATTGGGTGCTTATGCACAGTACTGAGTAACTAGAAAGAAGGCTCCGGAATCCCATTAACAAGACTGATTGCAAATATTCTGCAAACTAGGTACTGGGCAAAAAAAAAAAAAAAAAGAATAAAACATACTCTTCATGAATGCAACAGTCACAACCGTGTGGAATGTGCTGTAACTATGAGGCAAACTCTTGAAGATAGAAGTATCCTAGAATTGAATACTCCAGATAACAAAATATTAATACTATCAGAGGGTATTTCAGTCATCTACTGCTGAATAACAAACTACCCCAAACTCAGCGATGAAAAACACGATTGTGTTACTACGTTCACTGATTCTATGAGTCAGGAATTCAGAGAGGGCACATCAGGGATGGTATGTCTCTGCCTCATGAGGTCTGGGGCCCTGGCTGGGATGGTCGGAGTGACTCAGAAGAATGAAACATCTTCATTCCTATGTTTGGCACCTGGGCCGAGCTCCACTGGCCCCGCAGCACCTACATACGGTCTTTCCACGTGACTGAGCTTCTCACACTGTGAGTTTCAAGAGGGAACAAAATGAGAGTCAACATTCCAAAAGACCCAGGCGGAGTCACGTGGTTGTCGGTCCTAACAGACAACAGGGAGTAGCCCATTAAGAAGACGACAAACCATCCAGGGTGTCTGGCCCTCATTTATGGCTGGTGAAATGTTGGAACCAGAGTCTAGGACGTGGGACAAGGCCAGACCAAGAGCGGCTTCACAAGTCTTACTGGGAGTCTCTACATTGTTTTGAAGTTAACTAGAGAATTATCCCTGGAGAATTTTGAATTTGAGAGTATGAAAGAAATACTATGATGGCAGCATAAAGGAAGGTTGTTTGAAGGAAGTGGGACTGGATAAAGAAAAGCCATTTAAGATACCACTGCAAAGAGAGGAGGATGGCATTAAGGCACTGACAGTGAGCGTTGATAGGAATGGCCTATCAAGAATTGCTAGGAGGTAGAATTCATAGGACATAGTGACTTCAGAAATATGGTGCCAGGGAATGGAAGGAGCTAGGATGGTCTCCCAGGCTTCTGTTTTAGGTGCTATATAGATGGTAAAGCTATTTAAAGACAATAGGAATATCAGAAATGGAACGGTTTTGCAAAATGGGGAGTTTAGTTTTGGATACTTTGAGTTTGACGCATTTATTGGGTCACTCAGTAGAAGATGTACAATAGACAGATTTATGAATCAGGAGCTCAAGAAAGATCTGGCCTAGAAAAATAGAATTGAGACCCATCAGCATACTGTTGATGGTTGATACCATGAGATTCAATCAAATCACCAAGGGAGAATAAAAGAGGACAGAAGAATAGAGGAAGCAAATCTCCAACATTTTTTCAATGGACAAAGAAAAAGATGGTTCTAGAAAACATTGAGAAGTTCTTTGAACTGTAGGACAAGAATAAGAAGAGACTGATGTAACAGAAGTCAAAAGAAAAGACAAATTCAAGAAAGAAAACAGGACCAGTGGCATCAACGCTACCCAAAGGTCAAGTACAATAAAGACTAATAACCATCCTTTGAAGGTGTCAACCCCACGTTTACAGCTGAAGGAGTTAGTCCCTAATGAAGGAAGTGGATAAAGTCTATCTGACTTCATACAGACCTGTGATGAGTGCAAATTACCAGAACATAGACTCAGAAACAGGGCAAGAAAGACACCCAGTGATACACGTTGTTGGCAAAGATAAAGAGAGTCTCAGAGGTCAGGTGTGAGCTTATTTTTCAAACATATGCTCAAGGTTGGGGTGAATGAAGAGAAAAGGTGAATTGACGCCAAGTCTCAGAATGGTTTAAATATCTTTTTTTTTTTTTTTTCTCCTGGAAATGATAACAGGCCCAAACCTATAGGAGAGGGGGAAAATGACAAGCTTTTGGAAAGCCATCTTTTTTACTTAAATTACATCTTTGCATCTGAATTAGGGCAGTTTGGACTGAAAGTACCAGATACCCAAGTCAAATTAGCTAGAGTAAAAGGTAAAAAATATTAGAAAAATATTGGTACTGAGCAACAGATCATAGGAAACTCTGGTGAGCAGTAGAGAGAGCATCAGGGGAGCTGAAACTGGGGAATCAGACTCTCCCAGGATCCTTCTCAATTGCCACTCCGACTTCATTCCCTGGACATACAGTACTCTCTCATCAGCAGCACTCAAGTTTGGTATCTTGTGGGTCTCAATACGGGGGAGGACCAGTTCTCAAAACAGCCCCAGGGACAGACTCCGATTGGGTCTGGTGTCCACCTGTGGATGAATCAAGAGTGACTAAGAATCACATTTCTGGAATGGACAAAGTGGGGAGGAGGACTTTCCAGGAGTTGGGGAAGGAGCTGGGTTGCCATACTGGGGTCCAGTCTGCATCTTCAAAATCAAAGAGGATTTGTTTTTCTCAGAAGGCCTCAGCTTCCATTTGATCTAGAGGCTTATTAATAGGGTGACCAGATGTCCTAGTTCGTCTGGACAGTCCTTCTTACACCTGTTGTCTTGATGAAATTATTAATAGCACCCTTTTCACTTTCAAAAATGTCTTACCATGGAAGATAGATTAGGTGGTCACTTTACATATTGGTGTTGTGACTCTGAACTGGCCAACGTAGTGGAGAAAACAGTCTTTAAAGAGTGTTTAAAATTATAGACTGTGACCTCTTTTAAGACAGGTTTTTTGTTTTTTGTTTTTTTTTATGGGGCACCTCAATACTTAAGACATAATATTGGCAATCAGTAAATGTTGAATCAGGGAACAAATGCTATAAAAAGCTTGCTACCCCCCAATATTTGTACAGTCCCATTTGACACATTTTCCCAGTTCTGTGTAACATTATGTATAATAGAGCATATTAGGCTAATAGTGTCCTAGAATTTCAGAACTAAAAGGAAATCTAAAGACTATTTAGTCCAACCCCTTTCCACTTAGATGGCACACTCTGAGCATACCACTTGCATCTGTCTTGTTTAGTGGAGGCTGGGTGCCCTGAAGCTGGCAAATAAGAGACACTCACTAGACATTTGATTCTGTTTACAATGTTTGCTTTCCTTCCATCTTCCTTACATCCTGAGTACCTCTGATGGTGCTGGAGCACCGCTGACATTGGAGATGACTCATGCTCGAGGAGTCTGGTCTCTGAGCCACTTCTGCATTTAGAAAATCCACCCCCTCCCTTTTTTTTTTTTTTTTTTTTAACAGTAAGCCAACATCTGACTCCCTGAAGTTTTCATCTGTGTCCCTGGTTCTCTGTTCTTGAGACCAGATGTTTCTACAATGCAATCTTGAGTCAACCTTCCCCTCATTAAACCTCAGACGTTCCCTTTTCACATCTGATCTGGTTTCCAGATCCTTCACTATCTTAATTGCTCTCTGCTGGACAAATTCAGTTTGCCCAAGAATCTCTAAGGCAGAGTTCAAGGATGGTGTTTTGACCATGATTTTAAAAGGTGATAATCTTACTTTCCTCCTTCAAAAAAATTATGTTTCTCTTAATATCAGGCTATCATTGTTCAGACTTTTTTGCTGATATCACATGACTGACTCACTTGTAGTTTCTCATTAATTATTTTTAATTAGGTGCAGCTTCAGTATTTGAAACCTGAATGGAAAGAGAAGCGTCAGTGTTTTTTTTTTAAACACATATTTCTGCTGAGTCTCTTCCATAATTTAAGCAATTGGTTTATTGAATTGTGTAACAGCCTTTCATTTATTTCTGTTAAATGTCATAGTGTTGAAAGTGACATGCCTTGTAAGTGTTTTGGGGATGATAACTTTGATATCCAGGATTTTTACTCTCCCATCTTGCTCTTGTCCTCTTGGCCTGTGAGTGGAGAACACTTGAGAGAAAGTGGCAGTCACTAGGCCTGTGCCTGGGTCTCCTAAAGAACAGTTTCATAGATCTAGTAGCCTGCAAGATGACTAAGAAGTTACAGGGATGCATATCCCACCAGAAGGCAAAAATGTTGAGAAAATGGAGACTTCCACAATGAATGAACTGCCTTCTAAGCTATTTCCTGGTTTCTGGTAGGTTTAGACAGACAGGAAAACCATCTGTCCAGGATGTTTTACTGGGAATTTCTGCACTGGGTGGGACTTCAGACCAGATTATCTAGGAAGATATTTCCAGCTCAGATTCCATGGACTGTACATATTTACTATTAATAGGCAACATGATACTTTTTTAATCCCATAGCTGAAGGACATTACATTTTCATCCACTAAAGATAGATATATTAAAATATGGATTAGTTATAATCATCTATATTGTAGTGTTTGGAGGATATATTTCTGAAAAATTTAAACAACTCTGTGTTTCAGATACGTATCATTTCAAGTAAAGATAAAATTTTAACTGAATAAGAGAAAGTGAAGGCTGAGTGTTTATCTGTTGTTGAATATACATTATTAACAGCTGCTATCAAGGGTATATTTTATTTGTTGGTAAGTGTACAAACCACCATGCTTCTCATGTTGTTCAGTTGCTAAGTCATGTCTGACTCTTTTGTGACTCCATGGACTGCAGCATGCCAGGCTCTCCTGTCTTTCACTATCTCCCAGAGTTTGCTTAGATTCTCATAGGATTTACTTATCTCTGTCTATACTTGTCCATCACTTCATCTAGCTATCCATCTTGGTAAATGTAAATTATGACACTGCTATATATTAAACAGAATAGTATAACCTTCTCAAATAGATAGTAATACTACAATGACCTAGATAATTGTAGCCCCAAACTGAAGTCTAAGAAACTGTTTTGAGGTTAGAAGGAAAAAGGAAATAGCAGTATCAAAGCCCCACTAAGGGAAGTGCCAGATTCTAGCCTGTTATTTATGATGTGCTCTAATGCAAAACTTAGAACTTTTCCACATGAGGTTACATTTGATTAAATATAACTTTTGGAGTCCCCTAGATTATTAGTGTGGTCCAGCTGTCTTTGAGATACTCGAATGGATTTCTATGTTATCATTTCGAGAAAGGCATTCAAGAAATTTCAGACAGGTGATAGATGAAGCAAGAGTAATATTTGAATGGAGACAAAGCACAAAGGATTTTTCAAATCTTCTCACTGGAGAGATAGATATCAAAAGCATTATGATTTAGATATTTTTTCTTATTTTAAAAAAATTAGTATATATCCTTCCTCTCCAGAGAATGCTAAACTTGAAAGCCAACAGATGTTTTGTTTAATTTTGGATTAACTATTCTCCATACTGTAATCTTTTTCAAATTGTTGAGTTCTATTTTACATAATTTGAAGCATCTCTAATCCAGCTTTGAAATCTAGTTTGTGCTGTTTTCTGCTTTCCCCCCTGCGGTCTTATTAGATCATTGCAGTTTGACGTTGAGAAATGGAGTCAGTCCACTGGAACCACGTCTTTTCTCACAGGAACCTCAGATGACCTTCATACTCTGAGGAGTGATGGAGAAGAATTTTAGTAGAACTCTCATACTTCTCCATGGAAAAGTTTACCTACATTATGATGATGATCAAGCATTTATTCATATTTCATTTTTCTTAGGAAATATTTCTTTTTTATGATAGACCATGAAAATTCAAGAATTCATTCTAGAATAATTTGGAGTTTCCTTTCTGTTAATATTTTGCTTCCTGATGGCACAAATAATTAGTAACCTAAAGCTTTCAGAAGAAGAGCATCTTTTCCTTACTAGTGGTCACAATAATTTCAAAGTACAGAAGCAGGTTAAACAAACTTCTTGTTGATACTCTGTATTATGATTGTGCTTATGAGGTTTGTGGGTTCTGATTGGAATTAAAAGTGCAATAAATAAAATGCATTTAATATATTAGCAGCCATGCAAACTAGTAGCCACAAGTGACACTGATTTATGTCCTAACACGCCATAGTATATGAGTACAACATAATTACAATTCTCTGACTATATGTCTCTGTCTCCAGGGACCATTTCAGCCCTTCTCACAGTCCATGGTAACAAAATAGGGGTATTGAGCAGTATTTCCTCCGGGCTTGGATGCAATATTTTGTAAGCTGATTTTCATCTACATACACATTAAGGTTAAATCAGGGATGTGGAGAAATCGAAACTCCACTTGAATACCTAAGTAGAGCATAAGGAATGAGGACTAATATGTCTATAGTATTTGCTCTGGAAAGTCCTGGGGATATGATTTAACCTTGGCAGCAGATAGGATTTAACCTTGGCATGCTCAGAGCATGGCTTATTTGGAAGTAACAGGCTACAGGAGTTCAGCCTTATGTAGTTCCTTAAAGAAAGTCTATTTTCTTCAATAGAAAGTAGGGGGGAAAGGGAAACAGGGACAGACTTTATTTTCTCGGGTTCTATAATCACTGTGGATCGTGAATGCAGTCATGAAATTAAAAGACACTTGCTCCTTGTAAGAAAAACCATGGCAAACCTAGACAGTGTATTAAAAAGCAGACATCACTTTGCCAACAAAGGTCCATACAGTCAAAGCTATGGTTTTTCCATTAGTCAGACAGATGTAAGAGTTGGACCCTAAAGAAGGCTGAGCTCCAAAGAATTGATGCTTTTGAACTATGGTGTTGGAGAACACTCTTAAGGGTCCCTTGGACAGCAAGGAGATCAAACTAGTCAATCCTGAAGGAAATCGACCCTGAATATTCATTGGAAGGAGTGGTGCTGAAGCTGAAGCTCCAATACTTTGGCCACCTGCTGTGAAGAGCTGACTCACTGGAAAAGACTGTGATGCTGGAAAAGATTGAAGGCAGGAGGAGAAGGAGGTGATAGAGAATGAGATGGTTTGATGGCATCACTGACTCAATGGACATGAGTTTGAGCAAACTCTGGGAGATAGTGAAGGACATGGAGCCTGGCATTCTGCAGTCCATGAGGTTGCAGAGTTGGATAGGACTGAACACCTGGACAACATGGATATGAGCTCCCTAAGAGTATGAACCATGAATGTTTAACTCATTGGAAAGGGTGAGACTTTTCTACCTAGTTGCAAATTAGCAAAGTCCCACAAAACAGACCATCTTGGCCTTTACGTCACTACCTAGTTCTTCTCTAGCTAAAATTTCTGTAGAGTTTTTGAATGAGAAATTACTCCTCTGCAGTTAGGAATTGGCCTCTGCTTAGTCTAATATAGCCCCCACAGTGCATAAATTGGATTGGCCAAAAAGTTTGTAAAGTGTTACAGAAAACCGCCCAAAAAAGTTTTTGGTCAACTCAAAATAATGTCCCTCTGCTCTTGTGAGATTAGGTTCCCCAAAACTGCCCAAATGTAGTCCCCATCCTGCCCTTCTTTTTTTTTCTTTCTTAACTTTTTATTTTGTATTGGGGTATAGCTGATTAGGGCTTCCCTGGTATCTCAGCTGGTAAAGAATCCACCTGCAATATAGCAGAATCCAGTTTGATCCCTGGGTTAGGAAGCTCCCCTGGTTGCATGGCAACCCACTCCAGTATTCTTGCCTGGAGAATTCCCATGGACAGAGGAGCCTGGAGGGCTACAGTCCATGGTGTTGCAAAGAGTCAGACACAGCTGAGCAACTAAACACAGCACATAGCGGATTAACAATGTTATGATAGTCTCAGGAGAACAGCAAAGGAATTCAGCCATACATATACATGTTTTCATTTGCCCTCAAATTCCCCTCACGCCCAGGCTGCACATAACATTGAGAATATTCCCCGTGCTATACAATAGGTCCTTGTTGGTTATCTAGTGTAAATATAGCAGTGTGTATGTGTCCGTCCCAAACTCCCTAACTACCCCTTCCTCCAAGGTAACCATAAATTCATTCTCTAAGTCTGCGAGTTTGTCTTGTAAATAAGCTCGTCTGTATCGTTTCCTTTTAGATTCTGTATATAAGGGATGTCATATGATAATTCTCTTTGCCTATCTTGCATCACTCTCCTTCCCTTCATCCTCATCCCTTGTCCTGTATCCTTTGGACAATGCCCAACCTCAGGGATTTGGCTTCCTGGAGTATATGCTTATTCTTCCAGTGGGACAGGTACATCACAGCAGCCTGGCACTAGTTTTTAATCTTGCACTATTCCTAGCAAATGTGTTTGAGCACCAATCTTTTAATACATGTATAGTTATTTATAAATTATGTGAACTACTCTAGTAGTACATTTTTATACATATGCAAATTGAAATGATTACATTAAAGTAAATATAATTAGAAAATCTCTTGTTTGCATCTGTACCCCAACAGATCATCTTGCACATTCCCTGGAGAGTTTGCACCTGACTTCAGAGATCACTGCATTATAATTTGGGTGTTTGTAATTATGTCCTTAAACTGGACTGTGTATTCTGTAAGGCTATACAATGCATGGTTAATTCAGTTTTATACTCATGGAAGTTAGCACAGCGTCTTGGACATAAAAATGACTTCAGTGATGGTTCTTCTGTATGGATCAATGAATTTCCACCTCTGCGTCTTTTCTTTCATTACTATTTCTCTCAAAAATGTTTTCTCTTCCCTTTGTTTTCATCTGACCTGTCTCTCAAGGACAAGTTCAAGTCTTTTATTCCCATGAATCCTTTTCTGTCACTCTATATCCCATGATATCTTTCTTCTCACCTATAGAAGCATTGGCTTTGCTGCTCACTTGGCATGTCTCACTGAGTGTCTGAAGACATATCTTGAATGACATATTTTCATGCATGTATATTTCCAGATAGATTGCAAGCTCTTCTTTGCCTCTAACACAATACCTTACTCTTGCTATATTTACATAAAAGTCATTCTATAAATATTCATTGAACAGATGACAAAGTTATCAATTCACACAGCTACACTTTTGACTCAAAATTGTCATAAGTGTGCTTGACATTCTGTTTTCCTATAGACATTTAAAAACAGCTATTCTTCCTCCAGAGCTCCATAACTGGCTCATATTCTCACAGGGACCCAATTTGAAAAAACTAAGGTCATAAACTTTGGGAAAAAATGGGGATGCAACAGGTCTCTTCAGCATGTATGTAAAATCACAGTTCTGTGGTTCCAGGAGCAGCAGACACAGGGCTCCTGAGACACAATCATGCATGTTTTTAGATCACTGTGACAGATCAAATCATGAGCCTGACCGAAGAGTCAATGTACACAGTTTATTTAAAAACAATTGCTCATGCCTTTAAACATTGCTAAGTTCTGTTTAAGATCTAAATTTTTAAGTTCTGAGGACTCATACATTCCATTCAGAAGATTCTGCTGTTTCCTTGGGGCAATTCCTTGGGGCAGCTCCCAACACATGTGATCCGTGGATTAGGAATTTCAACCTTTAGCAGTTGGCAGCTAAACCAAAGGATGCAGATTTCATATAAATTAAGACTTCAGCAAAATCTTCAACAAAAATGATCACTGTCTGATTATGTGGGCATGGTAACAGTCCTGGGTTTAAGTTAGCCATACTTTCTGCTATCCTACTTTATGCCCATATAGAGAAATAAGGAAGGCATTTTCCAGCTTAACAAAAACATTTCTAGTTGCCTAGAGCCCAGAAATGATTACAATTTTACTTTCATGTTTTAAAATTGCGTGATTTCTTTCTATCAAAAACCTGGTAGCATTTTTTATTCTACATGGATAATGCTTAATAAATGCTTATTGGATGACTCAGAATAGAAAATAAATGTGTTTATTGGTGAAGGAGTGAGATTCATGTTCTACTAAATCTCCCATTTTCCTCTCAGTATGTATCTTGGCAGAGATTATTAATATATTCCATCTGTCTCTAAAGGCATTTGAAGATTGATTCTTTTATTTTACCCTCACAGTAACCCTGAAAGATAGGTGGGCAGGTCTTATCCACCAGTAAACAGATGACAAAACTGGGCTCCAATAGACTTGCTGATATCAGTCTTAAGCATGGAGACTTTCTCTAAAAGCTAAGTATGTGTGTGCAGGGGAGTCAAAGAGAAGGGGAAAGAATGTAACAACTCTAAGAAGCAACATAGGGTGAAAGGAAGATTTCCGTATTGACAAATTGGACTAGATAATTCTTTGTTGTAGGAATCTGTCTCCTGTATTGTAGGATAAGTGGTGGCCTCACCCCTGGTCTCTGTCCACTAAACACCAGGAACATCTCCCCTCCCTCTAGTCATGACATTAAAAATGTCTCTAGACATGGCCAGATGTCCCCAGGGAGCAGAAGTGACCTTCCACAAACAGCCCGCCCCCCCGCCCCCCATCGCCTGCATTGAGAACATCTGAGCTAATGGGAGACAGAAGTGACTTGGAATTGTCTAGTAAACATAAAATAAGTCAGGGTCAGTCCACTTAATTTGTTCACACATTTTATTCACCAATATTTCCTGAGATCTTACTGTGTAAGTTATCTATCATAAGGCACCAAAGAAACTACACAGAAAAGCAGGACATGACCCAGCCCACAAGAAATTCAGAGTCTGGTTTAAAAAAAAGAAAGAAAGAAAAGGTCACATAGACAACTGTGAGAGGGTTTTTAAAAAATGTTTAATCAGCAGATAATTACTTTACCATCTTGCTATGTTTTCTGCCATACACCAACATGAATCAGTCATAGGTATGCATACAATAAACCCTACATATATGCCTAGGTTTATTGAATGTGTACTACTTGCAAGGTGTTGGACTAGTTTTGTTCCATATTGTGGTGAGACCCAAGGGGAAATAAGGCCCATAGTGAAAAACAAAACCATAAGGAGACTTCCTGTTTGCAAGAAGTTTTCAGAATGGTTGGAAAATTGGTGGGGGTGAGGGGAAGAACTAGGAATAAAGGCTAACATTAGTATAGAACTAAATGAGGCTACTTTAAAAAAAGTATAATAAAGTCTTTAACATGATTCCGAATATTAGTTCACAAGAATCTTCTTTGAAAAGCAGAATTGCAGAAGTAAGAGAAAGCTTTATGCATGTGGGAGAGGAGTGGGACATGGGGAAGAAATTCTAGACCAGAGTCACAAAGATAATGGGTCACCCAGATTCAATACTTTGGTTTTTCTTGAATTCATTATATATTATTTCAACAACATTTTATTCTATTTCATTTGCATTTTTGATGACTCTGAAGCTATTTTTTGTTCAGGATCACAACTTCCCTTCTCTGCTGGCCAGGACATTTTCTTTTTTAATATTCCACTTCATTTTTTCCCTTATTACAAAAGCACAGAGAACAGTTAGAAATTACAGATAATCAAATGAAAATGATAAAATACACACAATCCTACCATTCTAAAGACAACCTCTCTTTAGAGTTTACCCTTGTGATTGAAATTCTTCACAGCTTGTTCTTTTGCACTTAGCATTATAGATGTTTTTTTTTCCTTTCAATAAATTAACATACGCAGCATCTTTTAGTGATGGTTTAGTATTTGCATTATATAGGTGAGTCATAATTTATGAACTAATCTTCCATCACTGGACTTTCATGTTACTTTAAACTTCTCTTATCACAGGCTGGACTGGGATACTTGTGTATGTGATTACATTCCCTTAATTACTTTCTCAGAATATTGTCTCAGTAGTTTCCCATATTTTCACCCTCAAGGACTCCTTTTATTATTGTTCCCTCCTGGGTCCCACGTTTGAAAAGATACAATCTACCAAACTACATTTGGTGTTTTTTTTTTAACCCAAAGGCTTAAATAAACTGCTAATCAAAACTTGAATCGGCATGAGATTATTTACGACATTAAGACGATCTAATTCCAGCCTAAAGCGAAGACCCTTGATATGCCTGTTGGCTTCTGCAGTCTTATCCTACGGGAACCGTATTCTTTCTGTGAGTTTTTCCGAAAATGTTAGAATTTGCAAATGCTATTTTTGCAGCTGCCTGCTGTTGCTTGGGACTGAAAGGGAAAATACTTAGAGTCAGTGAGTTGCTTTAGGCTAGCAGAAGAGAAATATAGGCATGAGTGCTTAAATACATCAAATGTTTATTCTGTTTCCTGTGACCTGCTGGTATATTCCACATAATTGCTCTTTCCTTGGAAATAGCTCATTCTGGGAACTAACTGCTGGAGAACAAGGTTTTAATCTGATGTGATATTTTAAAAAATGGCCCAAATGGACCATTTCTGAAAGTCTGTGACCCAAACTGGTCAAACGTGGGGAGCCCTGAAGTCATCCCCCAAATGTGTATTGTTTGATACAGTCTGGCTCCGTTGCTTGCCAGGGAGTGACAGCTGCAGGGCTAATCCACGGAGAAACTCAGAGCCTCACTCCTTTCCAAAAGGAAATTCACTTTGGCCACTGCTTCTTGTCAGTTACACTGCTTTGTTTAATGGCGTGATGTCCAGAATAGCTCTTTGGACCCAACCAGTAAGGAAAGAACTTCAATGCTTACTTGGATGATCTAAATTTAGCTCATTTTCTGAGCTGTCTGATGCCAGCGGGTTAAATGATTTGGCTCCTGGACTGAGGTTTGGGTTACAGAATTCTTAGGCGGGTTCTTCTCTGCAGCATTGTGAATTCAGTTTAGGTTTTGCAGAGGCTTTGCATATGCACAATGGTGGTGGTGGAAGGGTTTCCGGGACTGTTTCAGCAATAATTCCAAGCCAGACTTTTCAGTGTGGGTCTTCTGCATGGCGGTGAATCAGGCTCTGCTGTGCCAGAGACAGCCGACGTCGAGCAGCCTGAGCCCCGGCTGTGCTTGGGGTCTTGCCAGTACGTCTGATGACACAGAGTGCCTCCCATGGCGAAGGCATCTTATGTCCAGCACAGAGAGATGAATTCATCAAAAATTTTGGAAACATTTGAAATTGTACTGTGATCTTGCTGTTTCTTAGAGAGCAAAATTCAGTGTAGAGTAGGCTGATTCCTGCTGAAACAAATCTAAATGCTTCAAGCACCCACAGAACCTCATGGAGGCAGCACTGTCTAAAGCAGTTTACTGCTTGGGCTGTGGGTGGCGTCAGCATAAGACTTCCTGAGAGAGGACTGACTAAGGGCAATAGCAAGGGTGGCAGAGTCAGGCTTGCCAGGGCTCAGACACTAGAATCCAGATGTCTGCCAGTGTTCTCTGGGGTCCTTGGAGCAGCAGCTGCTGAACACAGTGAGTGCTGCACCCCCTTCTACATCCCCAGGGGCTCTGCCTTTGCCTGAATTCCATATTATCTATAACATCTTGTTTAGTCAAAAAAAATACACTGCAGAAAAAATGGAGCAAAAGAACTACAGAAATAAACTACAAAGCTTTTAAAACTGCTGATAAGAAATAGCCCATGAGTATGCAGGGAAAGAAACTGAGGCCCCGAAAGTGCAAAATACTCACAACTTAAGTTCAAAGGCTGTAAGTTCAAGAGTGACACTTGGACCTAGAAGTCTCCATCCTTCCTCTTCCCCTCCTCCTCCAACCTCTTCACCCCACCCCATTCTTCATTGCCTTCTCCATCTTCATTTACTGTATGTATATATATATTTTTTACTGGAGTATAATTGCCTTACAGCATGTTAGTTTCTGCTATACAACACAGTGAATCAGTTATGTATATATACACATATCTCCTCCCTCGTGGACCTTCCTCCTACCCCCTCCCACCCCACCCCTCTAGACCATCACAGAGCCCTGAGCTGAGCTCCCCGGGCTAAACTGCAGGTTCCCACTAGCTGTTTGATACACGGTCGTGTGCATGAGTCCATCCTAATCTCCCAATTCATCCCACCCGCCCCTTCTCCCCCTGTGTCCACATATCTGTTCTCTACGTCCGTGTCTCTATCCCCGCCCTGGAACTAGGTTCATCTGTACCATTTTTTTTAAGATTCTATATACATGGATAAATATACAACATTTGTTTTTTTATTTTTCTGACTTCACCCTGCACAACAAACTTTAAGTCCATCCACATCTCTACAAATGACCCAAGTTTGTTCCTTTATATAGAACTAAAGTAATATTCCATTGTATATATGTACTGCATCTTTAGCCATCCCTCCGTCAATGAACATGTAGGTTATTTTCACGTCTTGGCTATTGTAAACAGTGCGGCAGTGAGCATTGGGCTACATGTGTCTTTTAGTTATGATTTTCTCAGGGTGTGCCCAGTAGTAGGGTTGCTAGACCATCTGGTAGTTCTATTTTTCATTTTTTAAGGAACCTCCATACTGTTCTCTGAAATGGCTATGTCAATTTACATTCCCACCAACAGTGTTAGAGGGTTCCCTTTTCTCCACACCCTCTCCAGCATTTATTGTTCATAGAATTTTTGATGATGGCCATTCTGACTGGTGCGAGGTGATACTTCATTGCTGTTTTGATTTGCATTTCTCGACTAATGAGAGATGTTGAGCATCCTTCCACGTGCCTCTTGATCATCTCTGTGTCTTTCTTAGAGAAATGTCTGTTTAGGTCTTCTGCCCAACATTTCGGAGAAGGCAATGGCAACCCACTCCAGTACTCTTGCCTGGAAAATCCCATGAACGGAGGAGCCTGGTAGGTTTCAGTCCATGCAGTTGCAAAGAGTCGGACACAACTGAGCGACTTCACTTTCACTCTTCACCTTCATGCACTGGAGAAGGAAATGGCAACCCACTCCAGTATTCTTGCCTGGAGAATCCCAGGGAGCCTGTTGGGCTTCCGTCTATGGGGTCGCACAGAGTCGGGCATGACTGAAGCAACTTAGCAGCAGCAGCAGCAGCCCAATATTTAATTGGGTTGTGTGTTTTTCAGATATTGAGCTGCATGAGTTGTATATTTTTAATTGTGGGTAAAGGTAGAAAGAATAAGCTAAATTGTGTGATATATATGTAAGATTTGCTCAGGCTTGATTGTTGTCCCATCTTAATCCCAGTTCACCTTAGTTTTAGCTGGAGTTTGAATACAAGGATATTTTGAACAAGAGTTTTCATATCAGCTCTCCTATCAACTCATTTTAAGCAAGGTGACTGGTTTCAGGATTCTCCTAGAATAAAACTTGGCTGTTAATTGTACACACACACTTACACTTGCTTCCCTAGTTTTGTAAGAGTTGGTAGATTGTTAGCTCAGTTCAGTTCAGTTGCTCAGTCATGTCCGACTCTTTGTGACCCCTTGGACCACAGCATGCCAGGCCTCCCTGTCCATCACCAACTCCTGGAGTTTACCCAAACTCATGTCCATTGAGTTGGTGACGCCATCCAACCATCTCATCCTCTGTCGTCCCCTTTTCCTCCTGCCCTCAATCTTTCCCAGCATCAGGTTGATAGTTAACTGAGGGCCATTATTTGCTCCCTGTTGTAGTTTCAACTAAAGGACATTACCTAGAGATTTTTACAAATGAAATCTGAAGAAATGCCCTTGTTAGTGATGACTGGTCAAGAGAGAATGACAAAAGGTGGGGGCTATTTGAGGATACTGAACACTTGATGGTCCTGAAACAAGCAGGTCCACTAGACACAGTTCCCATGGCAGTTCTGACCCAACCAACCACAGCTCTTTAAGGCATGGGAAAATGCCTCATCTCCTGAAACACTCCAGCTTAGCTCACATCATCTGAGGCTGCAGTTCTCAAGGAGAGGAGAGCCAGGGTGTTCCTAGCAGAGCCTCTGGGACAGTGTCAACAAGCAGCCTTGCCCTCCTCTGAGCTGGTGGATGTTCTGGGCACCCCTGCCACGACCCCCTTTCCTCTCTCTCTCCTCCCCTCCCCATGCTGGAAAAGATCTCATCCTCTAGGTTTTTGGGGTTGTTTTTTTTCCTTTCTCCTTCTCCTTGACAGTTCTATACTTCTCTCTGCCAATGTCTATGTTACAGACTGTGTTGTGTCTACAGCATGGCCCCCACCCCGCCCTGCCACATTCATATGTTGAAGCCCTACCTGCTAATGTGACTGTACTTGGAGACAGAGCCTTTAAGGAGGTGTTGAGGTCAGAGAAACCTGTATGCAGGTCAGGAAGCAACAGTTAGAACTGGACATGGAACAACAGACTGGTTCCAAATAGGAAAAGGAGTACATCAAGGCTGTATATCATCACCCTGCTTATTTAACTTCTATGCAGAGTACATCATGAGAAACGCTGGGCTGGAAGAAGCACAAGCTGGAATCAAGATTGCTGGGAGAAATATCAATAACCTCAGATATGCAGATGACACCACCCTTATGGCAGAAAATGAAGAGGAACTAAAAAGCCTCTTGATGAAAGTGAAAGAGGAGAGTGAAAAAGTTGGCTGAAAGGTCAACATTCAGAAAACTAAGATCATGGCATCTGGTCCTATCACCTCATGGGAAATAGATGGGGAGACAGTGGAAACAGTGTCAGACTTCATTTTTGGGGGCTCCAAAATCACTGCAGATGGTGACTGCAGCCATGAAATTAAAAGACGCTTACTCCTTGGAAGGAAAGTTATGACCAACTTAGATAGCATATTAAAAAGCAGAGACATTTCTTTGCCAACAAAGGTCCGTCTAGTCAAGGCTCTGGTTTTTCCAGTGGTCATGTATGGATGTGAGAGTTGGCCTATAAAGAAAGCTGAGTGCCAAAAAGTTGATGCTTTTGAACTGTGGTGTTGGAGAAGACTCTTGAGAGCCCTTGGACTGCAAGGAGATCCAACCAGTCCATCCTGAAGGAGATCAGTCCTGGGTGTTCATTGGAAGGACTGATGCTGAAGCTGAAACTCCAATACTTTGGCCACCTCATGCGAAGAGTTGACTCATTGGAAAAGACCCTGATGTTAGGAGGGATTGGGGGCAGGAGGAGAAGGGGACGACAGAGGATGAAATGGGTGGATGGCATCACCGACTTGATGGGCATGAGTTTGAGTAAACTTGGGGAGTTGGTGCTGGACAGGGAGGCCTGGTGTGCTGCGATTCATGGGGTCGCAGAGTTGGACATGACTGAGCGACTGAACTGAACTGAACTGAATTGAGGTCAGAAGGCGCTGGTTCCATGGAACTGGAGTTCTTATGAGAAGAAAGAGACTCCAGAGACCTCTTTCTCTCTGTGTTCCCATTGAGAAGAGGCCATTGAGCACTGGTGAGAAGGCCGCTGTCCACCAGTCAACAGGAAAGGTCTCTCGAGAAATGGAACTTGGGGGCACCTTGATTTTGAACGTCTAGCCTTCAGAACTGTGGGAAAATACACTTCTGTTGTTTAAGCCGCTCAGTCTGTGGTATTCTGTTATGGTGTCTGAGTTGACGAACAACTACTATTTAGCCAAAATTTGATGTGACCATTTTGAGGGCACTAGGACATCATGGAAAAGTCTTTTCTTCACAGTCCCACTAACTTCAGGTCAATAAAGAGCTGTTAATGTTTATTCATGCCACGTGCCTATATACTGATGTGTGCATGTGTTTTCATGTGTGTTTCTGGGTTCAGAAACAGTCACATACAAACTCAAATATGCTTGTTTCTACAAAAATAGTTAACATTAATTGAACACTTACTACATGTGATAAATTCTGCTAAGTATTTCATATTATGTCCTAATCCTTACAATAAGCCTCTGAGGAATATGTTCTTATTTCCTTTAACTAATTGAGAAAACCAGCATGTAAATAGGTCAAGTAGCATGCCCATAGAACTTAAGCCGCTTGTTTCCAAAGCTCATGTTCTTAACCACCTCATCACAGTGTTTCCCATTTTTCTTTCTAGTAGCCCTTGTTCTTGTATATACTGCAAAGTCCCAGAGTTGGATAAAAGTCAGAGAGGGTTTTTAAAGATACATAAAACACAAAATAGCATACAGATAGGGATAAAGGAAAATAAGAGTCAGAATGGAATTTGGATCTAGAAATGAAGAGAATGTACATGTGTGTTTACCTTGAAGTTTTCTGGCAGCCAACAAGAAAATGGAAAGCTAGTCACTGTCACAATATACTGTGTCCTTAAGTTAAACATGTACCAATTGCTCAGCAGAAACACAGGTTCTCTTGTAATTAAAGCCAGGCAAGCATTTCTCCTAAATGTGCCTGATACAGTGAACAAAATAATTGATTCCCTAGAGCAGATAAAATGGTGAATTCCCTGGAAATGTAACAAAGACATGTGTGGGTATATACATACATATGTACACACACACACAGTCACATCCTCAGAGTTGCTCACGTTACCAGTCCTTCCATTTTTCACCTAGTAACTCTGGGTCAAAAATTAGCAAAAGTCAATGCCAACCACCAGGTCCTTGTGAGAGTCCAAAGATGCACTGATGGGATAACACAACTATGACACCAGTGCAGGAACCAGGATTTAGAGAACGTTTTCCAAGCAGGATGTGGTGATGCAAGAGTGGATTATGAAACCACGCTGGTGGACCTCCGTCAGAAGTCTGAACAACTAAGTAGGAGAAAACAGAAGATTTCAGAGTATATTGCAAATGGCAAAATAAGTTTTGTTTTATGAGATGTTTCAGTACATTTGTATCTGTATATACACATGTATATGCTTTAACTAAAAGAATGTCTTTTGTTCTGCCAAAGGGTAGCCTTGTTTGGTTGCATTTACAAAAACAGATATTGTTCTCCCATGTTCAGATTCAGCCATTTTAGTTATAAGATGGATAAAAATGGGCTCCTATAGCATGATCAGATCCAGTAAATATGCTTGGAGGCTATGGAAATGTGAATCTAGGGAAGTTTCTCTGGCAATTGCTGAAGAAGGGACTCTGGATCAAAGAGAAATTGTTTTTTGAATTGGATATGGGTGAGAAGGATGGGAACCCAGGCTATACGGCTGGGACAGGAAATGGCACAAACGATGATAGCAATCCTCTGCAGTTAGTCACCATGACAACTTCTCTTAAATGTGTGCAACATGAAGTCCTAGCACTTCAGGGTAAAAAAAAAATGTGCTTTTTGAGAACATGAGTATATCGCTTTGTTCACTTAGCATGCATCCTCTCATAAGGCATTCAAACACTTTGCATCAGACTTCAGTAATGAAAAATGGTATAATATGTACTTAATAACAGATAGCTTTTTATTATTTTAAAAATGTAATGCTTATATTAAGATGTTTGTCAATAAAAAACCAACTGGCAGGTTCACTTGACATATTTGATCATTTGTCTTTGTTTTCAGGGTCCCTCATGAGTTTTCAGAAGAGTTCTGTCTGGGATATTGAAAGCACCTCTCATTCCCAGGGGTCATAATTCACAGGGTTAATTTACACCAACAGAGAGACAACTCTCAAATGTACATCTCAAGTCTACACCTTTATTCTGAATCATAAGACTTCTGCATTTATTTGTTTACTTTAGTATGTTAAAGACAACTCAAAATGAGCACACCTTATATCAATATCATGAGCATTATCCTAGAAGTCTTCAAATGCTGTAGCACATAGCATGATCAAAATTGAAAAAACCAAGGCATGACTTTTGATATCTCACCTCCCTCCCTCTCTCCATGTTGAATCCATCACTAGGTTCTATTGATTCAAACATCTCTTTAATCTTCCATTTTCATCTTTACTAATACCATAGTCCAAGCCACCATCACTTTCTTGAACCACTAGTCATCGCCTAACTGATCTATCCATATGTACTCTTGCTTCTTAACAATCTATTTCCCAAACCAAAGTCAGAGTTATATTTTTGAAATTCAAATTTAGTTATGACTTTTCTCCCACCTTCCTCCTCCAATGCTTAAAATATTTCAATGATTTTCTGAGATACTTAGGATAAAAATGAAACTCTTTAACATGGTTGATCCATCGGAAGGCATACTCAAAGTGTTTAGCTGAAAATAATTTCTTGAAGAAACTATTGCATCAGTAGGAGAAGATTTAAGGGAATCAACCAGCAGTGGCGGGGCAGCCAATGACAATGGTTATGGAAGGAGCTGGATCTGTGAGAAGGATGTATAATCAAGCAGCCTGTGGCCACTGCCAGCATCATGTATACCTGGAAGGGCCAGGAAGAGATGTCCTGACTCCTCTCCTTTCTCACCTTCTAATCTCCTGCTGGTACTTCTCACTGACTACACGAAACTGGAAGCCAGAGGGCAGAGAAGCCCAGGTGATGCAGTCACAGGGGTGAGTCTTCCAAACAGAAGAGGAAAGAGAATAGCAAAGTATTGATCTTTCTCCTGGGCAACACTAGGAAAGTAGAGTTAGTCTAAGTCATTTGAATTGATTTTAAAAGAAAATTTAAGGGCTATTTGGTAAGCTATCACTGTCCCTCACCTAGTTCTTTACAGACTTATTAAGCTGCTTTAGAGGACCTAGAATTGATTGGCCTTAGTCAGAACCCTAGAGCGTGGGCATCGGTAAAAGAAGCAGGAGGCAGAGATAATCATTTTGCATGGTAATCTATAGCTTTCAGGCTGCTTGCACAGTAAGACGCCTTGTTAACCAGTTAAATGGCAAGAAACTCTGTCTAGCAATCTCCACCCTCCTCTCTAGACTTCCCCGCTTACCTGATCTGCTGGCCCAACAGTAGACTGACAAATTCAGAAGCATGAGCCTACACCTCAGTCTTTTCTTTGTTGGCCAGAAGCCAAGGCTAGTTCTTTTTGGGACAACTTTGCAAGGTAACTGGTTTGCAGCCTTGTTTTATGCACCTCTTGAAATCCTTTAATCTGACACATTTTACAGAAATCTATTCATCACACATTTCTGAGCACTTGCTGTGTCCCATGCTCTGCAATGGATGCTGGCTGGTATGAGGCTGGACAACCCCAACTCCTTGACTTCCTGTTTTATGTGAAATTTGAAATAAATGTTCACATTTGTCATTATTCAATTGGAAAGGGTCACATTTATTTTTTGCTTGCTTCCTTAGGCTGTTTTT
The DNA here is from genome assembly GCF_963930625.1 of Muntiacus reevesi. NCBI lineage: Eukaryota > Metazoa > Chordata > Mammalia > Artiodactyla > Cervidae > Muntiacus > Muntiacus reevesi. Next base: position 160,703,053 of record NC_089252.1, on the reverse strand, counting down.
TTCTATAATAATAAAGTCAGCCTGTTTGCGGCTAGCATCTGTGGAAAGTAGCAACACAGGCAGCTGGCATGACTGTGACCAGTTTCCAGGGCAAACTTGTGGTTTGGGAGGCATCTGTGTTTTATGTGGGGCTGGAAATAAGCTGTTTATTTCCTGTCTCTAGAGGCAGGCAGGCAGTGGTGACAACCGAAGTAACTGACTCTAGGAATCTTGACTACTAATTAAGTCGCTTTCAGAGTGCTGAATGCATTTTAGTCAGGGGAGGGGGTATTTCTTAGCCAGACCATCTCCTGTTGGGCTGTGCCTCTTATCGCCTTTGTACCTTCCCACTTTTCACACAAATGAATCAGAACAAGTATTTTTTCATGCACCACTCTTAGTTTTCCCCATCCTCATGTTTGATACCATGGAAATAAGTTTCAATGGTATGTCCCCCAGTAGACTATTACATTACACGTTTTCAAACACAATGTTCCACACACTGTAATAGGTGATGGATGGTCAAGAAGAGATTTAAAAACATGAAATCAAGTCAATTGGAATGGGGTGGGGCAGGTGCCTCATGGACCACTAGCTTCCTTTTGTTCAGGGAAGAGTCAGTCACCATCTTCAGCTGCAGAGGACAGACTTCAAAAACATACATAACTAGACAAGAGCAAGACAATAAAAACAGAACCTTCAGAATTCTGGCACAGAGCTTCACGTTCCACAAAGAGATGGAGACTTCACCTTTGGGGAAGGCCGTCTCTGTGGGTTTCTGTTAGATATGTTCACGCAGAGTCAAGACTCTGAAGGGGAAAAGTTTGAGTTCCAAGAGGCCAAAAGGTATGAAGAGATTATCATGCAATGTTATTTTAATGATGGATGAAAGTGGTATCTTTGCAGATTGTTCACTTAACTAAGAGGCAGAGAGGAAATACAGCATCACTGTGAAGAGCCCCAGCATTTGCAACCAGCCTAGTTAGTTAGGGTTAGTCGCTCAATCATGTCTGACTCTTTGTGAACCCATGGATTGTAGCCTGCCAGGCTTCTGTGTCCATGGGATTTCCCAGGCAAGAATACTGGAGTGTGTAGTCATTGCCTTCTCCAGGGGATCTTCCTTACCTAGGGATGAAACCCTGGTCTCCTGCATTACAGGCAGATTCTTTACCATCTGAGCCGCCAGAGAAGCCCCTGTCTGGACTTAGATCCTAGCTCTACTCCCTACTAAATGCTGTGACTTTAACAACTTTTTAAAACACTTTCTCTGTGCCTCAGTTTTTCATCTGTAAATTTTCATTAATAAGACTAGTATATGACTCAGAGTTGTAGCAAGAATGTAAGAAAAATGACGGAGAGCCTGGCTTATAGGAAGCTCTCTAACTGCCGGTTCATTTGTTACTGTGTGGAGCTGGATCTCTTCTCCATCTGGATTTGGACTGCTCTTTAAATGGATTACAAATTATTGCTTGTCCCTGGGAAAAGTTTTGTTTTTATTTGGGCAAAGGCCATGCAACCCCACTGGTGGGCAGAGTTGAACTGTTATGAGCTGTGTACCTAATAGGGAGAGAAGAAATCAGCAGCCCAGAGTTAGTGAATGGCCAAGTACAAGAACAAAAGCCAAATCTGTAGAACACAGACGCATTCCCTGGGGACTACCCCCAATTCATTGGAAAGATCAAGTGAAAGTTGGGACTCCCCAGATTAAGCAGGTGGGGATGGGGCCTTTTCGATTTAAACCTTATCCATCCATCAGAGGTAATTTTGGGAGTCCTGGTAGAGTCAAGGCTGACATCCTAGCCACACGTAGATGAGGAAGCAACCTCACCTTGCTCCAGATCCTCTGGGGAGGAAAATATGTCACTGGGGCTCTGACGGAAAGGCATGCTTTGATCTCTGCTTTGAGTACTCAGGAAGGAATGTTCCATAGCACGATTGCCATCTTTCCTCTTCTTCTAAGAAGGAGACAGAAGTCAAGCCAGAAATAAAGCTGTGTTCTTTATTTCTGTCATTGGAGATTAGGCAGATGACTAATCACCACTCTTCCTCTGTTTCCAAGCTAAATAAAAAAGCTTTTGAAATTACCAAGGAGAATGTTGGGGTACTGTACTTAGGTAATGTTGTACTATATATCCAGACTTTGCCACTCAGTCCAGGAACGATGAGCTGGTCTGGTGTGTGGAAACATATTTGGGAACTCTTGAGGCCAAATAGATTCTCAGTGTATCACCTAATTCTTTAGGTTGAAAATCTAGACCACATCATTTTATTTGACAAGGATTCCATGTCTCTGAAGGTACATTATGCTTGTAACTTTTTTCACTTTTCCCCCATTAAGTGTGGTTAACGGACTGGTATTTGACTCAAAAGAAAGATAGAAAAAAGAAAAAAAAAAGATTTCTGAAGCCTTTGAAAACAACCCTTAAAAGTTCTGCCATCTGTTTCTGAATCACTCAGAAAACCAAGTGAAGAAATGCAAACTTTTCTTATAAAACTGAAAATATAGCAGCAGCTGTACTTTCAGAGGTGGTACGACCTGTTTTAGCACATGGATGTCTCCAACAGTTTATAGAATGCTGGACTGCCTATCTCAGCTCTGACTGTGATTCCTAAGTTAACAGCGAACTAGTGAGATGATTTGGTGCCATTTTGTCATTTGTACTTTGATGAGTTCCATCCTCATAGAGGTACCTTGGGGGGATTAAGAGACATGCTGATATTGCCAGACAAAGAACTGTGGGAAGGTGGAAAGTGTTGTCAAAGAACATAATATGTAATCTTCTCTGTTTGCTTCATTTGGTGTCTTCTTGCAATGTTTACTTTCTTTCCCCATTATCGAAGATGATTTCTATTTTATTAGTGATTCAACATTAAAAGGTACAAAATCCCTCTAAGACCCAAACAGAAAATAATATCTTGCTTTAAGTAACCTTACACTCTGAACTTCCTCACTAGCTGCCTTATGTAGGACAAGATACCCCCTTTTGATGGTTTCTGGGCACTCTCTCTTTATGTGTGAGATTTAGCAAATGATGCTTAACAAATCCTTTCCCATAACTTCTGACTGTTAAACTGTCCCCTCAGAGTCATGCTTTTGTTGTTGTTGTTGTTTTTAACTTCAGTTTGGGATTTTTAGGTTTATGTTTGATACCTTGGGAAAATAAAGATTTTCACAATTTAAAAATAAAGCCTGCTTCACATGGAGGGTAAAACTTAAGTACCACAGGGATGGCATTAGAGGACTGATGCATAAATGAGCTGGGAAAGGATCTGGACAAAGTTTGCAGTATAAACCTGGCCTGTGCTTCACTGTATCCTTCAGACTTGTCTAGTTGCAAGTGAGAAATCAACTCTAACTAGCTTGAGAAAAAGGAACAAGAGGGAATTCTGTGGAAGGGAAGTGAAGAATCACAAAAATATAAAGAAATAGTAAAAGACAGAAATCAGGAGAAAAATACATGAAGGCACCTTCAGATCTTGATATTCAAACTCACAGACTTTTTTCTCAAGGAGCTCTTGAATATGCCCAAGCTCCACGGACCCAAAATTCCTGGAACCGAGTATCCCATGATTCCTTCTTGGTCAATTGTCTAGTCCTACAACAACTACGGCAGGATCCTAGAACTTAGATTCATTCTTCGAATCCCACCTGCATCCTAGAACGTAGATTCATTCTTCGAATCCCACCTGCAGATGTGACCATGCTTTAGTTCGGTTGGGTCTTCAGATGTCAAGATAAAAGCATTAGACATGCGAGAGATTTACTGGGGGAAACACCTGTCAAGGATAAAAGAGGAGGGACAGAGGACACCATTCACGCAGATCTAATCCTTGTGAGGAAGAGGAGGAAGAAAACAAGATTGGACTGGCAGAATCTGAGACTGCGGCATTAAGAAAGCTTTGGCCAAGCCCATGGGAATCCTTGAGCCAAAGTCAAGGATCAGAAAATCCTTGCAACCTTGCAAGAAGTAGTTTGCCTTACTTCTTTCCTTTCATACTCAGAAACTGGCTGAGAGCCGTCCGTGGGAAGGGTGGCCTTGGGCATGAATGCTGTGATGGACTCGGTGCAGCGGCTTGGGCCACCATCCATCAGTGACATTCTCGTAGCAGGAGACCTGAGTAGTACATTTCCATGACTGCCACAGAGCTGTTCCTCAATAAGAGAGAATCATAAAGAACTGAGAAGTCACCCAAGAGATGGCCTTTAGAGATGAATTCTTGATAATTGAGTGATGGCCCTCTTTGGGGCTCTCTTGGCACCAAACCACTGAGTCTGACCACATCCGGTAATTCCTGAGTTCCTACCATATCCATTCAGCTTTGCATTATCCTGTTTTGTCACATTTTATTTTAAGATCCTATGCAAGTGAAATAGAGTTGAGCCAGATGTCCCCAACAGTATCACAGGAAAGTCATCCTTGGGTAATGAGACCTAAAGGGAATGGCCTTAGGTTGTTTGCTTATATAAGTGCCCTTACTCACAGGTTTTCTCCACTTTCTTGTCTGCCAGGAAGCACAACTCTAGAGGTGGCTTTGGCTGCTACTTCGACAGGCAGATTGTGGCTTTAGTGGCAGAAACACTATCATTTGCAGGGAGGAAAACAGGAGTTTGGAGCAGGAAGGATCAGGCAGGGGCCTGCTGAGGGGAAAAAGAGGCCCCTTTCTGGGCAATATTCCAAAGAGAGTTCCCCCTCCCCTGCAAGCCACATTTTCCCCTGACTTCCCCATCCACAAAAGTCTCAGGATTCTTTGAAATTACAGTCTTGATTCTCTCCCTAGCTGGTCACTAAAAGAGCCAAACAAGCTGTATTTCTGCTGACTGCACAGGCCCAAAGGGGACAGTCAGGCATCTGATTAGAAACCTCTCTAGAGGAAAACTTCTGACAGCACACACACATCTCAGGACCCCTCTGGGTATACATCCCACCCGATCTATTCTGAAATGTTTTCCTTTGCGACTTCCAGTTTTTCTTTTGTGAACACGTTTTAGTGAGAAGATTCAATAAATGCTACTTAATGATTCTCCCTTAAGGCCTTATAAAAACTTCTATTTCAGATCTTGTGGAAAGAAATAGAAATATAATTTTATTTGACTTTATTATATATGATAAATGACATAAACTCCTGTAATAAATAACCCCCAAATCTCAGTGAGATGACTTTCAGTGTGGATGTTTCTATTTAGGCCGCTCTGCACCAGCTCTCACCCAAGCAGTGACTCAGCAACCCAGGCTCTTTCCATCTTGTGGCTCCACTGCATTCAAGTTTCAAAGTCATGCTAGCTTCATCCAACAGGAGATAGAAGGAAGACCATGAGAATGAAGAATTATACGTGGGAGACTTTTCCCAGTGATGCTGAAAAGTGGTTTATATCCTTCCTGCATAGAATCTATTTACCACAACTCTTCATGTAACCAACCAAACTGCAAGGGAGATTGGGATATATTTTGGTGAATACTACAGTCTTCACCAGATATCTCCTGGTAGCAATAGTGGTAAAGAATTCTCCAGCAATGTAGGAGACATCAGATGAAGGTTTGATTCCTGGGTCAGCAAGATCTCCTGGAGGAAAGGCATGGCAACCCGCTCCAGTATTCTTGCCTGGAGAATCCCTTGGACAGAGGAGCCTGGCAGACCACAGCAAAGAGTTGGACATGACTGAACAGACTTAGCGTGCACGCACAGTCTTCACCAGATTGACTAATAGAAGCCTGGAAATAAACTATTGCATCTCCTAGAAGCACAGGGCTTTCCTCCCTCACACCAAAGATAAATAGTCATTTTGTCTTTTACATGCATGTGTCAGCTAGGAACAGAACTCATATTAATTCAAAAAATAATTATTGAGCCCCCTTTATGTTGCAGACACTATGGTGGGTAATACAGTTATAAAATCAGATATGATATGTATCACCAAAGAGCTTACTGTCAGGGACAAGAGTGAAAATGCAATGAACAATTAAAATGAACAAGGTGCTCTGACGAATCCAGGCTTCTATTCTGAGTAAGAACAAGGGAAATTTGACTAGGCTCAGAGGGGTCAGAGGAGAGTTGTGAGAAAAGGTGAAGCTTTAAATTAGTGTCAAAGAATAAAGAAGAGTAGAGAGCAGTTCAGGTAGAAATAATACTGTATGTGAAGTGAGAGATGTAAAACTGCATTGTACACGAATGGGCTAAGTAACCTAGATCATTACTGAGGTGAAGCTAGTCAGATGAATGAACGTAGGGATGGTGCTAAGGGTAAAGGTAATGATCTGATCAGAAAGACCTTTTGGGACTGAGACTGTGGCCATCAATATGCATGAAAACTCAATGAAGCATTTTAAGCATGAAATAATGTGGTTAAAATTTCATTTGATGACAATTTTTGCCATGATAAAATAATATATTAATCATCATATGGATTTTAACATTGTTGTCTTCAGTGTATGGAAAATGATGCTCTGATTAATCAGCTGAAGACCTGTTTATCTGGCCACAGCCCTCTGATTTATAGACATGTAATTTTCCAATGTGGCTGCCACTTAAAAAATTCTGTTGTGATTCAGACTTGCATTCGGCTTCACGACTGACAAAAAAATAAGCCCCTTGTTTTAGGCTGCTGTGTGCCAGGTTGGCATACCTCCCATTTCTTAAGGCTGTTAAAATGTTTACTAAGAACCTGTTTTGTGCTAGGCCCTTGCTCTGTACTGAGTGAAAAGTGAAAGTCACTCAGATGTGTCCAACTCTTTGTGACCCCATGGACCGTAACCTACCAGGCTCCTCTGTCCATGGGGATTCTTCAGGGAAGAATTCTGGAGTGGGTAGAGGTTCCCTTCTCCAGGGGATCTTCCCAATCCAGAGACTGAACCCAGGTCTCCTACATTGCTGGTGGATTCTTCACCGTCTGAGCTGCCAGGGAAGCCACTCAGGTGGTGGGAGGCATTATAAAGAGAAACAGCATGGAATGGTAGGGAAAACTCAGGTTGTGAAACTCAACTCCCATCATTTACAATGGTGGGGTTTGGGGGTGAGGGAATGGGAGGAGAATTTGGGAAACTTAGACAACCTCTTTCTCTTAGGCAACCTTTCTCATCTGCAAAATGGAGAAAATATTATCTACTTCAGAGTGTTGCTGTGAGGGTTCATTGGGATAATATTCGTAAACCACTTAAGCATGCTCAAAAAATGGGGGCTGGGGTGACACATGACATGGTCTCCTTTCCCATGCACACATTGCTAATCAACCATGTAACAACTTTCTGCTGAGCCAGACTCAGCTTGGGGTGATACTTGTATGAAATTTTATTAAAATACAGTAGCCCTGTGTGTGCAGTTTCAGAAAAGACAAGCTTCATGCAGGATGGGCATGAGCTCGGGCCCGTGGGATGTTGGTAGGGTTTATTTGAACATCTCGTGTCTGACTCTTTGCGGCTGGACTTCCATGAAAATTTAGAGCATTTCTTCCATCTTATTTGCATCCTGATTTCCTCTACACTAGCTTGTCATATAGAAGCTGCTAGTCATGTGAAGAGTTGACTCATTGGAAAAGACCCTGATGCTGGGAGGGATTGGGGGCAGGAGGAGAAGGAGATGATAGAGGATGAGATGGTTGGATGGGCATGACTTTGAGTAAACTCTGGGAGTTGGTGATGGACCGGCAGGCCTGGCGTGCTGCGATTCATGGGGTCGCAGAGTCGGACATGACTGAGCGACTGAATTGAACCGAACTGGAGTTCTTCTCCATCTGGAGCTAGTTAACAGAACTAATTAGGACTGCAATAGGCAACAATTGAGGTATGATCCTAAGGCCTCTATTCATAGTGATTATAGGGATTCAGTTTCTAGAGCAGCTATAGCACAAAAAGTTTCCCCCAAGACACAATTCAGTAGTTGGTATTGGTTGCCTGGAGTGCTGTACTGCCAGGGAGTCTGGAACTCTGGGCCCCATGAGAGTCTGGCCATGATCAAACGGTGATGCTTGACATGAGCAAGAAACAGTAAAAGGACACAAGCTAGTCATTTGTCTGCAGGGGGGGTTAGAGACCATCGAACCATGCTCCTTATTATTCTTCTTATGAAGAAATTCAGACCCAGAGAAATTGTTTCTTGATAGAATAAATTCCTAGAGACAGAATTGCATAAGAATCCCAAACCCCTAGTTCCAAGGATCTGGATCAAGTCCTGTTTTCTTTTGCACGGTATCTTATTTCACAGCATTACCAAGAGACCCTTCAGATATATTTCATTAGTAGGTCCTGGAATTGATACTATGTTTGCTATTTTTGTTTTTAATTTTTATTCCCAGCATCATTAAGGCATAATTTACTCTTAAGAAAATCTACCCATTTAAAATGTACAGTTTGATGAGTTTGGCAAGTGTCTACAGTCATATAACCACCTTCACAAAACATGGAATGTTTCTATCTCTCCAGAAAGTATCTGCGTTTCCCTTTCCCTTCCCTGAGCCTCGCCATCTCCGCAGTGATCTGCTTTCTGTGACAATAATTTTGCCTTTTATAGAAGTTATATAAATGGAATCATATAGTATGCAGTCTATTTTATTTGACTTCTTTCATATAGCAGAGTTTCACTCATTTTATTGCATGTCACTATTTCATTCTTTTCACAGCTGGGTAGTATTTCATACTACCACAATCTGTTTACTTATTGATGAGTTGGTGAAAATCTGGATTGTTTCAGTTTGGGGTTATTATGAACACTGCTACCGTAAACATGCAAACACAATTTATTGTGTGATAATAATTTTCATCCATCTTGGGTAAATATTTAAGAATAGGACTGCTCAGTCACATATATGTTTCAGTCACATATATGTTTAACTTTGTGAGAAACAGCTAAGGCTTTCCAGAGTGGCTGCACTATTTTGCATTCCTACCAGGAATGTAGGACAGTTCTGACCAATGTGTATCACTGTCAGAACTTGGTACTGTCTTCTAAATTTAAGCCATTGTGCTAGATTGTCTAATAGTTTCTCATGGTGGTTTCAGTTTGTAATTACCCTGATGACTTGTGATATTGAACATCTTTTCACTTGATATTTGACCACATGTATATTAGAGCACCCATTCAAATATTCTGCCCATTTAAAATTTTAATATATGCCTTCTTATTGAGTTGTAAGACGTTCTTTGTATACTGGATACAGGCACTAGGATTTGCAAGTCTTTTATCCTGGTCTGTGACTTGCCTTCTAGTTACTTTAAATGTATCTTTTAAAAGTCAACTTAAAAACGAACCCTGAAGTCCATTCTCATCTAATTTTCTTCCCTTTTCATGCTATTCTGTTGCTAAGAAATCTGTGCTGCCTAAGAAATCCAATTTCACCAAAAGTTTTGGGTTTTTTTTTTAGAAGTTTTATAACTTTAGTACTTATGTCCTGTTCACGGAGTTAATTTTTGTGTTTGTTGTGAGGTAGGGGTTGATTTTCTTTCTATTTTGTGCATACAGACATCCATTGGTTTCAGCACTATTCGTTGAAATAACCATCATTTTGTCCAATTACCTTACCATCTTGGTTTTTTTTTCCATTAATTTTTATTAGTTGGAGGTTAATTACTTTACAATATTGTAGTGGTTTTTGCCATACATTGACATGAATCACCCATGGATTTACATGTGTTCCCCATCCTAAGCCATCTTGGGTTTTTTTTTTTTTTTTTTTAAATCAATTGACCTTAGAAATACAGATCTATTTCCGAGGTCTCTCTTCTGTTCCATTGATATTATATGTTTATTCTCACATCAGCATCACACTGTATAGATGACAACAGCTTTACAATGAGTTTTGACATCAGATGGTGTCATTCCTCCAACCATTTACATCCTCAAAATTGTTTTATGTATTCTAGGTCTACTGATTTTCCATATAAAATTTCAAATCAGTGTGACAATATATCAAAATAAGCCTGACAGGATTTTCAATGGAATCACACCAAGTCTATAAATAGTTTGGGTGAGAATTAAAATCTTGATAATATTAAATCTTCTAATTCTTGAATATGGAATAGACTTTCATTCACTTAGATCTTCTTTAAAAATTACAGAACATTTTGAAGGAAATTAGTGTATAATAGGGCTTATCTTTTGTTGAATTTAACCTAAATATTTTAACTTTTGATATTCTTGAAAACAGGGCTTTATGTTTCTCTTTGCTTGTATTTTTTTGGGTTATTTGATTTTTTTAGAACTTCATTTTAATGTTCATACTGACATTTAAACTATACTTGTTTGCATGGCTGTTCTATGGGCTACAATATACAGTAGATCTTGAACTTTCTACAGACCAATTTACAGCTAATCTTATACTACTTCATATAAAATACAGAACCTTTTAACCCATAGGTACATATCTTCTCTTTGTCCTCTATGCTGTATCTATATTCATCATCAAATAGCACAAGAAAATACTATAATTTTGGACTTTAAACACTGTGTAGTAGAGAATTAGTCTTGCTCAGAGAGGTCTGTCATTGCTCTTGGCTCCTGTGAGGTGATTCCCAAGTTCTTGGAATGTTCTGCCTGATACCCAGTGTCTGGGGGCGTTGAGCCACACCAGATGATAACAATGTGATTCATGGTGGGACCTTTGGGTCACATGGTGTCAGCTCAGTCTCTGGAAGTGTTGGAAACTAAGGTCAGCCATGCAGGTGATCTACCATGTCTATGCAAGGGAACCCCAGGGTTTGCGTGAGCTTTCCCAGTTGTCAGTATTCCATATGTGCTATCACATAGCATTTCTGGGATGAGTTAGAACTTTCCATGACTCTACTGAGAAAGGAGAGCTGGAAGCGCTGTCCATGGAACTCTCCTGGATTCTGCCATGTGTCTCTTGAGGATTTTAATCTGTATCCTTTTGCTAAAATAAACCATAACAATGAGTGTAATAGCTTTCGATGAGCTCTGTGAATCCTAATGAATTATGGAATCTGACGGTGGTCTTGGGGACCCTGAACTTCCAGTTGGTATCAGAATAAGAGTGGTCTTGTGGACTTCCCTTTAAATTCTTAAACACGCATATGCTTTGTAGAGAAATTAAGGGAAGACAAAGTAAAAAATACAATCTTTGTATTTACACAGACATTTTAATTTGTGACACTTTTTTTTTTAGATTTATGCTTCTATTCAGAATTATTTTCTTTCAGCATATTTTTCTCTCTTGTACTGCAGGTACAAAAGATGTATTGGTGATGTATCTTTTAGTTTTCCTTTATGTGATAATATCTTTATTTCACCTTTACCTTCATTCTTGAAGGTTTTTTTCCCTCTACTAGATATAGAATTCTAGGTTGACAGTTGTTGTTTTTTTTCTCCTTTCAATACTTCAAAGATGTTTTTGGACTTTTTTCTAGTCTTCATGGTTTCTGACAAGAAGCAACTGGCTAGTCAAATGATTATTCCCTTGTACGTAGTCCCTCATTTTTCCCTTGCTGTTTTCAAGCTTTGCTCTGCATATTCAGGTTTCAACAGTTTGAAACAAAGCCTTCTTATATTTGTCATGCCTGGTGTTACCAAACATATCAAGTTGTGAATTTATATGTTTCATCAAATTGGGGGAAAATTAATTTTTAAATTTTTTTCTTGCCCAGTTGTCTCTTTCTTTAAGGAGTTCTAATTACATGTATATTCAACAATTTGATATAATTTATTGGGTCTTTGAAGTTTGGTTGCTTAAAAATCTTTTTTCTCTTTGATATTTACTTTGGATAATTTCTGTTGATCTACCTTAAGTTTCACTTACCCTTTTTTCTGTCATTGCCACTCTGCTCTGAAGTCCATCTGATAATTTTTTATTCCAGATTTTATATTTCTCAGTTTCAGAGTTTCCATTTGGTTCTTTGTATTGATTTAATATTTTGATTGAAATTTCCTATCCTTTCATTATGAGCATTTTTAAAAAACTTCATCAGTTTAGTCAGTACAACTGCCCTGAAATTATTATCTGTTAAGTCAAACATTTAGAATTCCTTAGGGTTAATTTTTCTCTTAAGAGTACGGATGAAAAAAATATAACTCTTATACCACTAACACTCTATGTTTGAAAAGATAACAAAAAGTCTTGCTCTTTGAACAAAAAGAAGAGTATGTCCCATTTTTCTTCTTCACCTGTCAAGTGATGGTGATTATATCCAGGACATTATGAATGTTAAGTTACAGTAGAGAGTGGATTCTAATACTTTTCTCTGGTGACTGTTGTTTATTTTGTCAAGCAAACAATTTTCATGGTTTGTACTAGAACTAGAAACTCAGTTTCTGTGTAGTAGGTTCACACTTAGATGCTCTCTTTTGTCTTAGCATAACTGTTTTGCATCTGTTCTGTACATGAATGGTTCAAATTTCAGATGGAATTTGCAGAATCCCTTTCTGACCATTTTTCCTACAGGGCTCCCCATCTCTCTTCACTAACTGGTTCCCTCAGATTTGGTCTTTTGTAAACTCCCAGGACAAAAAGACTGCAGTTTTTTCATCAGTGCCCCCACTGTCAGTGAATCCCTACTGACCAGACCTGGTCCCAGGCTAAAAGGACAGTAACGGAAACTCACTTTATACCACTCCTTTCTTAGGACCATGAACTCCTCCATAAGAATCAGGTTATATCACTTCACTCTCTAGTGACTTCAGCTACCAATTTTTCACATTATACCCAGATTTTATAGCTATTATCTGCAGCAGGGTCTGTATCTTACTCAGCAATTACCTCACATTTTCTTTACAACCAGCTTTTAACTAGTAAATTGGGATTTTTGCCTGTGTGGGTGGCATCCCATGGTTGCCTGCAGGGATCTCAGCTTCCTAGATATTGATTACTCTTAAGTAAGTGGCAGTGAGGATTTTCATTTAATCTTATTAAATTCAGTGCAAATTGATGCAAATTACATGCCCACATATAAGATAATAGTATACTAGCTATGACTTTCATTTAGAATTAACTAAAATTAATTTTTAGCTTTTGAAATGAAGAAGATGGGGCCTAAGGAATAATTCCATTTGATGTTGATATCTACTTCATTTTTAAGAGAATAATATTTATATATAAACAGTACCTGAAAATTACTTCACTTTCAGAAGATTCCAAGAGTGTACCATTATCACTAGACATATCAGCACCTTGGGCCAATCTTGTCCTATTATTTTAAATAAGAGCAGGGATAGGAACTTCCTGATATGATCTGTTGCAGTTATTAGCTAAGCCATTTTGGAGAGGAATCCTAATGCTACAGAAAATATGGTTAATGCAGACACAAACTCCAAAACTTAGCTGTCCATTTCATCATTTATAAGCAAATCTCATCTGACCTTGGCCAAGTTACTGAAGAAGAATTCTTGTCCTCAGTTTTCTCACTTGTGATGAACAGACAGACATGTGGAGTTATGGTGAAAATAGAAGAAATAAGGAAAGAAAAACAGCTGACACGGTGCTGGGCACATAGCAAGTTTAGCAAATATCCATGGTAAGGACCCTTTGGTGGTTTTGTAATGTGTCAACAATTGGCTCAGCTGAGTGACATTTCCCAGAATTCCTTTTCCATCTAGAGTGGGCAACAGAAGAGTTTTTTGTTTTAATTTTTATTGGAATATAGTTGTTCCACAATAGTGTTTTGTACAGCCAAGTAAACCAGCCGTACATATACATAGACCCCTCTTTTTGGAATTTCCTTCCCATTTTAGGTCACCGCAGAGCACTGGAAGCTCAGCTGGTACAGAATCCGCCTGTAATGCAGGAGACACCCCAGTTTGATTTCTGGGTTGAGAAGATATCCTGGAGGAGGACATGGCAACCCACTCCAGCATTCTTGCCTGGAGAACCCCCATGGACAGAGGAGCCTGGCAGGCTACAGTCCGCGGGGTCACAAAGGGTCAGACAGGACTGAGCGACTGAGCCCAGCGCAGCAGAGCCCTGAGGGTTCCTGAACTGTGCGGTGGGTTCTCATTATTTACCTATTTATACATGGCATCAGTAGTGTGTATATGTCGAGCCTAATCTCCCAGTTCAGCCCACTGCCATAAAATGTATGGTGGCCGTACATTTGTTCTCTACATCTGTCAGAAGAGATTTAAGAGGGATATTTAGAGGCCAAAGCGAGGTGACCATCGTTTTGTATTTTACACACATTGTTATCTATTTGTTTCCTCACTAGCGTGAGGCAGAGGATGGGCCTAGAACTCCCTAGCTTCTCCCCCCTGAGCCATCCTTAACGTGTCTGACTCCTGGACCATTTGCTTGTGTTTAGTCCTTTGACTGAGGGCCCCCACTCCCGCAGGGTAGCTGGGGGATCACAGTCAAGGGTAACGAGAACTGAGGAAAGTCCCAGTCTGTCCTTGGGGCGTCCAGCTCATATTTGTGGGTTCCCAAGTGACCTTGTTCTCCCCGCCTCTGCATCCTTCTTCCCTTCCTGCTGGCCTGTGCTGTGGCTTCCAGCTCCAGCGTCAGACAGGAGGCAATACACTTACACAGACTGACCAGCCAGAATCCCACAGCCGCATTAAGTCAGATCTCTGGGACAAATTGTAATCTTTGTCTGTCTGTCTGCCTCTCTCCACACACATGCACGTGGTGGGCAGACACACAGACCCACACACCGCTTCTCTGACTGTGCCCTATCACAAATAACATTTGAGGGTCATTCAACCTGTACTACTCAAATTAAGTTTAAAAACCTGCCTTTAATGGCCCGTGACCATGACTATTAATATAGTATCTGGGTGCTCTTGAAAATAACCATGGTTTTATGCTACTAAAGGCATCTGAAGGGCACCAGCCCTTCTAATAATAATAAAAATAAGATTAATTAATGCTTCTTTAGTATTTACTGCACTGTGCATAAGATATAAGAGCAAATCTTTCATAAGAATCCTACAAAGGAGATTTTGTTTTCATCCCCATTTTACAGATGGGAAACTGAGGTCACAGGTAAGTAACTTCCTAAAGTCATACATTTAGCATAGAGCCAGTATTCACACACACCGTGCTGGTTTCAAAGCCTGTGCTCTTAAATACAGTGTTACATGGCTTTCTGATGACAAGGTAAGTAAAATTCTACCTTGAGTGTAAACCAGCTGACAATATCACTGAGAAGGAACCAGGTAACTGTTTACTTAGGAATGATATGGGTGTGAGTGGATGGCTTTCCAGTCTTCTCACTTGGAAGATTATGTTCTTTCCTCAACAGTGTTGGGGTGTGTTCCTCTATCTCTTTCATGATTCTTTTTTCTCTTTCCACCCGTCACCCTCCACTCCCGGTTCTTTTCTTTTTTGATTTCTGTCTTGATAGCACTCCAGACTGGAAATATTTTAGGGAACAGCTTGCTGCATGGTACTTCACTAAAAATAATACAAGTCAAGTTATTGGCAAAAGAGTCAGCCTTGGAGGAGCACCAATTGTGCAGAGTTTAGAAAGCGGTGTGGTTGCTGAGTCCTGGTTTCTCAGGCAGGATAAACCTCAGACTTGGTAGGTGGTGGGGAGCCTGTCCAGGTTCATGGAGGTGAGAATCATCTGACTCTCTGGTGGGCTCTGCTAACCTCAGAGAGTGAGGTCTCACTGGACAAGCCTGCCGGGACAAATGGGCCTCCCAGATCTGAGGAAGTGATCAGTCTGTGCCATCTCCTCCTCCTCTCCCCATCTTTAATAGTCAGAGATCCTCAGGGCTCTGCGCTCTCATTACTCTGCAGTCTCAGGCACACCTACGTTGTTGCTGAGCTCTGGCTGGTAGCCTAGTGGTTAAGAGTGTGGACTCTGGAGCCAGATGGCCCTGGGTTTAAATTCTAGCTCATGACCTAGCTGGGAGACTAACAATTCTGGGCCTCAGTTTTCTATAGGTAAAATGGGTTTAACAGTTGTACTTCCCTCAGAGGGTTGTTAGCAAGAGAAAACAATATTTATAAAGTATGTAGGCAGTGACTGGGAATTAGCAAGCATTTGAAAGTGTTTATTAAATTTGCAAATGTAACTAGATAAGACTTTTCCACTGTATCCCAGACCCAACTGTTAACTCCTTTCTCCACTTGGATATGACATAAGCAACATTTCCAGAATCAAACTCAATCCCTCTGAAATCATCCTCTGCCCTTGGAGGTCTCAAAGTCAGGGACATGCCTCCTTTCTGTCTAGAAACAGGAGAGTCACTTTCACCCATTACATTATTGACTCTGTCTTCTAAATATCTTTTAAATCCTTCTATTTCTCTCTATCAACTTGGCCACTCTAGTGGACAAAGTCACCATCTGCTTCTGGACCGCAGTGATGAATATAAACACAAATTGTCTCCCTACACCTGTGCTTACACCTTTCCAGTTGATTCCCCAAATTGTGAAAAAGGAGATCTTTGAAAATAAGAAAATATGACTATGACAAGGACTTGACAAAAAACAAAAAACAAAAACACCACCACCACCTCTCGTATGGATTTCCACTGTTGCTCGTTTCTAAAGCTTCAGATTCTCATATCACCAAGACTCCGTGTGTTCTGCCTCTCTTTACCTCTCCAACTTCCATCCTCAGCCTCCGCCTGCTTTCTTCTTATCCATATTCTTTTAGTTCATGGACACTTCATGTTGCCTTCCATCTCAGAACCTTCAAAGGTGTAGTTCCCTCTGCTTGAAATAGTACTGCTTTCTCTTCTTGCCACGTCCCCTCGCTACCTCCCCCCATCTAACTCTTTGAAGACACCACCTGGATCTCTCTCCTTCTATCCCAAACCATTCTGATATCCTAGTTGGACACTTCAGTCCCACCCTTGCTTATACTTTATGTCTCTTGCTACAATCACAATATTATTTTATTGAATTTCTGTCTTCCCACTCGGCTTTTCACTAGGCAAAGACTTGCTCTTGTTCTGTGTTGTATTTCTGCCGCAGAGAATGAGTCCCGTAGATAGCTGTTTGGTAAAGCAAGCAGATATGTATAAGCTTTGACTCTTGTCATCACACCTTTGATCAGGTCAATGGGCATAGGTGAGTAAGACAAGGAGTGGCTGCCCCACACCAACCCCAAACACTTAAAAAAAAAAAGATTGTATCCTGAGTTCATAGATCCTAAACTACTAGGAATGTAGCATTCCTGCATTTTTTAAAAGGTTTCGTTTCAAATATTCTTGGCACAGTTTCGAACCATGCTTGACATCCTGAAGACATTTACTTTCTGTAAATGCATATTATCTGTGCTTTTTGCATAACTTACAAAGCAAAGTTCTCTTCCCAGTTTCCTTTCCAAGGTGTGCCTTTATTCCTGTCTGTGACAGAACAAAGAACAATCAAATCTCATTGTGACCTTTTATTTCAACTTTGTCCCTCAGTGCCCATAATGAGCCACAAACCTTTGAAATAGATCATTCTTTTTATCATCTCTCAGTGGCTAAGTCACTGGGAAAGCACAATGATATCCCAGGAAAAAAGCAAAGAGAATGAAGTCTTCCCAAAGGACACATTTACATTTTTAAGAATTTCTAGCTTTTTTGAGAAAATAACCCACAGTGAATGAATCAAACTTTATCAGACATTTACTTTAGGAGAACAAGATGAAAAGGAAGCAAAAGTGCTCATCTAATAGTCTATTACCTACTAGGAGACTATGTATAATAACACAATATTTTCTGTTATATACTATATAATATTTTTATATGTGGTATAACATGAAAAAAAATAAAATCACAAAAATTTGAATATAAATATTTAGCTATAATACACTAACATTTGTTTGTTTGCTTTGTTTTTGGTCTCAAGCAAAATTTCCTCAAATTTTGCATTTTTTCCTCACTCTTGACTCATGGCTACAGATTACAGCTGCATTTTCTTCTCTCTGTTGAGTGTGGAAATGAAGTAACAGAAAGCATTTTTCCAGTGAGTCTTTCTGCTTTGCTTAACCCCTAAACTTTTCCAGTGATTTAAAACTGCATGTAAACCATTCCCATCATGCTCGATGAGTTGAACACGATTATTGAGGTTGGTGGACAGCCTAGGCTCAGGAGATACATACAGGTGACATTAGAGGGTCATGTGGCTCACATTTCAAAGGGAGTCATGGGAGTTTTGGGTGTTTCTCACTTCTCACTGCTGAAATAACTTTCAAAAGTTCGCACTGGTATTTTTATTTTAATAATTAAGAGTTTGATATTCATGAATATAAAATGTTTATGCTGCTGCTGCTCAGCCGCTTCGTTGTGTCCAACTCTTTGTGATCCTATGGATTGTAGCCCGCCAGGCTCCTCTGTCCATGGTGTTCTCCAAGCAAGAATACTGGAGTGGGTTGCCACGCTCTCCTCCAAGGGCTCTTCCCAACCTAGAGATTGAACCCATATCTCTTATGTCTCCTGCACTGGCAAGCAGGTTCTTTACCACTAGCGCCACCTGGGAAGCCCAGAATGTTTAATGATTTCCATTAGGTGGTTTTTCAGCTTTCATCTTCCCTAACTAAAAAGTCCCAGTCTTGCTATTCTATGTTCCAATGGCTCCTGGGCCTTCCCTAGAGTGGTAGACACTTGTTAGTTTTGGGCCAATCAGAGTCCAGTCTATTCCCAGTTGTTTAACTGGGAATCCAATACTTGCCACTCTCACTATGTACAGTCTTGATGCAGCTGCCTTCAACACAGGACGAAGATGCCACTGAAATATTTATTACAATTTTTGAAATGAGACTGGTGTGTTTTGGGTGGGGGGAATCAGTTTAATGAGAAGGAAATTATTTAAACAAGAGGAGGCTGTTCTGAGACTGTGACAGTTGTCACAAAGGGGAAATCTGAGAATGGAACAGTTGTCATTAAACAGTAACCTTTCACAAACTTAGGATACAGTGGAGCCTGGGACCTTAAAAATGTCACTAATGTCCTGTATTAATTGGGTAGTGATCTCTGAGGCATAATGTGAATTATTTTGTGAAGTGTCTGAGAGCTCCAAAGATGAACTATATGATGGGAAAGCCTCAAGAACTTTTGAGGGCTGTGTGGCCATCTCATCACTGGCCATAAAAATGAGTTATAGTTGAGGGAAGAAAAGGAGATGCTGGTTTTGTGGGGCTATAGGACATACCAGTTCATTTGACAATTAATTAAATGAATTTCTTTCACATTAAATTGACAGGATTACTACATCATTATGACATATTATGTGGCAAAAATAAGCTTCCACAAAGTAGGTTATATTATTATTTAATTTTATGTGATTTTAAACATGCCCATAGGTGTTAAGGATACCTTCACAA
Source organism: Muntiacus reevesi (assembly GCF_963930625.1). Classification (NCBI taxonomy): domain Eukaryota; kingdom Metazoa; phylum Chordata; class Mammalia; order Artiodactyla; family Cervidae; genus Muntiacus; species Muntiacus reevesi. The sequence continues at coordinate 160,683,881 of NC_089252.1, read as the reverse complement.
TGCTATCACCCAGATCAAGAAATAGAATATTACCAGTTCCTTTAAAAGCTAAAAATAGTACTATATGACCCAGCAGTTCCACTCCTGGGTGTGTATTTGAAGAAAGGGATACGTTAATTCAGAAAGATACATGAACCCTAGTGTTCACAGTGGCTTTATTTACAATAGCCATGCTATGGAGACAACCTAACTGTCCATCAACAGACGAATGAATAAAGAGGTGGCATATATATATTTATACAAATACACACTGGAATATTATTCAGCCACAAGAAACTGAAATTTTGCCATTTGCAACAACATGGATGGACATAGAGGATATTATGCTTCGTGAAATAAATCAAACAGAAAGACAAACACTATGCTTTCACTTACATGTGGATTCTAAAAAGTAAAACAAATGAATATAACAAAAAATAGACTCACAGATAACAGAGAACAAACTAATGGTTATCAGCAGGTAGGAGGATGGAATAAAGGGCAAGATTGGTGAAAGAGAAGAAGATGCACAAAGTACTGGGAATTCCCTGACCGTCCAGTGGTGAGGATTACGCACCTTCATGCTGAGGACTCGTGTTCAATCCCTGGTCAAGGAACTAAGATCCTGTAAGCCATGCAGCCACAAATAAATAAATAAATAAAACATACCACAAGCATCTGAACACTATTTTTTTTAAAAGTCACAAGTTATTATGTACAAAATGAATAAGATACAAGGATATAATGTTGTTGTTGCTGTTCTGTCACTCAATCATGTCTGACTCTTTCACAACCCCATGGACTGAACCCCGCCAGGCTCCTCTGTCTATAGGATTTCCCAGGCAGGAATACTGGAACAGCACAAGTAATATAATCAATATTTTATAATAACTTTACATGTAGTATAATCTTTAAAAATATTAAATCACTAGGTTGTATACCTGAAATTTTATTGTATACCTGAAATTAACTTTATTGTAAGTCAACTATACTTCAATTAAAGAAATAAGTAAAATAAAAAAGAATTATTTATACTACCATGCTACTGAAGTATTCAGCAGTAAAATTTTCCAGAACACTTTACTATTTTTCTTGATATATAGTTTATTAAGCACTTTCCCCTGGAGAAAAGTACAGACAAAATTACTATTATTATTAATGATTATGATGATAATATGGCATTTACTGCATACAAAGCAATATACATTGTGCTAAATTCTTTTATTTATTTTTTTGTGTGTGTGCTAAATTCTTTTAATTCAACTTTTTCAAAAATTCTTTTAGGTACATGCCGTAAGTGTCCCGGTTTTGTAAATGGGAAAGCTGAGGCTTAGAGAGATTAAAAAACTTGCCCCCAATTACATAGCAGTGAAGTGGTTGAGCTGGGATTTGAAGTCAGGCCTGCCTAATAGATGAACACATCTTGCTCCTATGATCACTAATAACATTAATTTGGTGCCAACCACTTTCTATATCCCAGACATATATTGAATGGCTTCTATTCATTATCCCACTTACACTGCACTGCAATCCCATAAGGTAGTTACCGGCATTCTTACCCAGTTGCATGACAGAGGACTTTTACATATGGTATTTGGATTATTTTTATGCCTTAAATAAGTTTCCCTCATGAATTTATGAGCACTTCCCTGGTGCCTCAGATGGTAAAGAATCCACCTGCAATGCAGGAGATCAGGTTTGATCCCTTGGTCGGGAAGATCCCCTGGAGGAGGAAATGGCAACCCACTCCAGTATTCTTGCCTGGAGAATTCCATGGACAGAGGAGCCTGGCAGGCTACCATCCACGGGGTTGCAAAGAGTTGGACACGACTGAATGACTAACACTTTCACTTTTCACTTTCAGGCATTTATGAAATCTGTGCATTGCTACATATGCATGAATGAATATCAGTCGTCAAAGGAAATGGAAGCTCTGAAGCAAACACAACAGAATGCCTCTGTCTTCTGCAGGCAGAAGCATAAGCAAATGAATCTATTCCACAGAGACAAATTCATTTTTCGGTAAATCTTATTGAGTATTTTAAATTGGAGCCAGAAAAGAATTAAAGAATTAGTAGCTTATCACCTAGGACTAATAACCTTCGAAATATTTTTTCAATAGCTTAGTAAAAGTGATATTGTTTGCTTAAAAGGGCAACATTCTTAAGGAAATAGTAATACCACTTTAAAATAATAATTAAAATATTAATATTATTAGATTTTAATGTCTATATTCTCTGGTTTTCTATTTAAAAGTACTCCTGTGTAGTCTTATAGTTTTTATGGAGGTGACAAAGTTATTTTAATTTGGTGTAGTTGAGATTTCTGGTTAGTATTTGGGTGCCAGGCATGACCTTGGTCCCTGAGAATCACTAAGGATTAAGACTCAGTCCCTAGAAGATTTTTACTCCACTTTTTAAAATTTGATAATGTATATATCTTATTGAAGTACAGTTGACTTACAATGTTTCAGATGCACAACAAGGTGATTCAGTTATACATGTACATATATATTATTTTTTGAGATTATTTTCCATTATAGGTTATTGCTAAACCTATATTGTAAAACATAGGTTATAGTTATAATATAGGTTATAGTATTGTATAACAATTGTATAACAATATAGGTTATTGTATAACCTATAACAATATAACCTAAGATATTGACTATAGTTCCGGGTACTATACATTTACTCCACTTTCAAACAATCCCCATGTTTGAAAGATGGGAATTCCTCTGTTTCCAGTTCCCTTGCAAGTCACCAGTAACTATTTTAAGCTAAAGATCTTTGGAGAGACTTTAACAATAATTTAGTAGAAGGAAAAATACATGTTTTCTTTTACTCCAGCTTTGATATGTTTCTGCCATACTTAGAATTCCTATCAATGTTTGAGGTTCTGCCTGTTGGAGTGAAAATCCAGCTCCTGTCTCAGAGCAGGTTAAGACCTTGTGATACCCTAAGTGTTTAAAAGAATTCTTTTCTTCAAAGACCTTTGCCAAATGAGGAGAGAGGGTAGGGTTTTACAACAGGCACACAAGGGACTTGACAATGATCTTTGAGTTTATGAAAGCTTATTGTACAAATGCGGATTTGGCAGTAGTGATATTTTCAACTGCAATTCCAACTAATAGTAAGTAAAATATTAAAAAACAGTAAAGGCCAGAATTATAAAATTTTTAGAATTAAGAGACTAGAAATTTGTGAGGTGCTGATATCCTAAGGGAAATTGAGGCGTATCTTTTAAATATTTAGTCACGTGCATAGAGCTTTTAGGGAGGGGATGGAACTAACAATTTGAAGTCCTTCTGTGTGTCTTTCTATGCAAGCCACAAAAACCCTCTAAAATATTTTCTTATGGTTTATGTTTTGTCAAAGAGGAAACAGAGGCTCAAAGCTGTTAAACTGCCTGAAGACATGTAGCCTGTGAGAAGCAGAATAGGAATTCAAACCCAGCTCTATTTGGCTCCAAAGCCTGTACGCTTTCCATTATATCATCCTCCATCCTTTTATGGGATGATTTAATTGCCAACTGGGGATAAAATAAATGGCCTTTTGAAATTCTTTCCATTGCCTTGATTCTGTTCTCCCTGACTTGATCTCAATGTTGGCCACCACATTGCTTAGCAATCTGTATATACAGAGAGGATTGGGCTAGGAAACAATGGAACATGGTGAGTTTAATGTAGATATTCTAATTTAAGTTCTCCCTCTTACTGGGTCATAAAATCTCAGCAAGAAAGGATCTTGGAACCCATCAGGTACAAACTAAGTCCAGTGTTTAACTCAATCTCCCTTTCTCTCTCTTTTAGCAAATATTCATTTGGTCTTATGTGTTAGGGTTTGTCTGTGTTAACTGCCCTATCATGAAGATTTTTCCTTACGGCTGTTCCCGTCTGCATTTTGTAGTTGCTTATTCAGTAGATTTGGATAGACATCAGGTTATAAAGGAAAGAGAAAAGGGCAAGCCATCTCAAAGCTGCTCTCTCTCACACATAATTCATTACAAACCTCCTGGTGCAGAGTTGACATCTTAGGTGGTATCTGAGCACATAAAAGCCCATCTTAGTGCTTCGCCCTGAGTCTGTGGTCTTATTAACTGGCTTTCAATACATCCCCCCCATGTAGCTTAAAGATAGTGAAAGATGGAGAAATACTTTTGGACTCTTTTAAGCAAACAAGAAAACGATGGGTCTAAAGAGTAAGGGTTGGCAAGAACATGTCATTAGTAGCTTGATTTGAAGGTGGCTCCTAAGAGCTCAGTAATTTCAGTGAGTGTCTGAGAAAAGATTTGGAAGGGGAGAAAGGAGGTGTCTATAGAAACAACGCATGATGGATGAAATAACTGATGGAAGGGAGTGGAAGAGCCAGGAAGAATCAGGTGAAAACAGTGCTTACCCCAAACATAGCCAGGACTGATAGAGAATGGGGCAAAGCCCCCACGCAGGAATGGCACTCCATGCCCAAAGCCCCCTTCCACCTTGTTACTCGGACTTCACTTAGCTGTTTTATTTTGTCTTGTGTGTGATGAGTTAAATACTTGTCTACGTCCCACCACAAGAGCGACATTAAGAGCAGTGAACCACAGCTTAGTGAGTCGTCTTTGAAGGCTCCAGGACTTTGCTCCTTGCCTCTTATGCAGAGTCAGTGTTCCAAATAGGCTTAGTGGCAGCACTTTTTCATTTGGTAAAGGGCCTATACTTAGAAATCGTTTTTAATAATAACTGAGGTTAGGGAGAAAAGAGGCAGAAATTGTCCTGTTCCTCAGTACACTCAGCAGGAAGAAAATAGAGCAAAATACAGCATACGGAGAATCGTTTTCTTTCCCAGAAGTCACAAACTGACATTAAGAAGCAACAAAATGTAAAAACAAGGGGCCGTTTTCCTTGTTTCATCATCAAATAGATCCTGATTTAGGGGTTCTTAGTGTAACCTGTTTCTCTAGGCCTAACCAGCCTGAGGTTAAAAACAGAGTCATAAAGAGAGAACAGAACGATCCATTTTACTCTGGCCCTGGTTTACTAGAACTTCCATTGCTTTTGAATTTCCCCTCATTATCCTGGAAACCCAAAAGTTACTTCACTTGTATTCTCAAGGCGGTCATCTATGCTAGCATCTGCCAGGAACCACTTTCCTCCTGACTTACTCAGCAGCTAAGAAGTTGCTAGAAGCCAATGAGAGCCCTGTGACTTGGGCTGGAAGATGCCAGGTCCCCGTCCTAAGTGACCTGTTACGCTCCCGTTTTATACCACAGACGGAAGCAGACACACGTGAGTTCTACAGCCTACGGTTTCTGTTCTGTATTCCGATGTGTTCCAGTTTGTCTTGGTGGAAGACGGTAGTTCAGTGTGGCCTAGACGGTAGAGTTTAAAATCAGAGATTTGAGTTAGAATCTTGCATCTGCCAATTTTTAGCTGTGTGTTCACAGGCAAGATGTATTTCTTCTCTGTAGTTTCTTTTTCTGTAAAATGGGAAAAATAATGACCATAACATAGGGTCACTGTGATGATCATGAAAATGTGTTTGATTAAGATTATATCTGGTGTTTTGTGATTAGAGAACGTACAATACACGTTAATTATTACATGACCATCTATTGTCCATGTTACCAAACATGCTTTTTGTGCTGCTGCTGCTGCCAAGTCGCTTCAGTCGTGTCCGACTCTGTGCGACCCCACAGACGGCAGCCCACCAGGCTCCCCCGTCCCTGGGGTTCTCCAGGCAAGAACACTGGAGTGGGTTGCCATTTCCTTCTCCAAAGTGTGAAAGTGGAAAGTGAAAGTGAAGTCGTTCAGTGGTGTCCGACTCTTCGTGACCCCATGGACTGCAGCCTACCAGGCCCCTTCGTCCATGGGATTTTCCAGGCAAGAGTACTGGTGCCATTGCCTTCTTCCTTCTTTGTGCTATCACTGTCTAAATATATTTTTAGTAAAACAACTCTTAAAGGTTTTTATTTATAGTCTCTACTCCCAAGGGAATTGAGTGGGTAATGAATGATCTGAATGATCATGTCTTGCCCAAATGACCCTCTCCTCCAACCCTGTTCCACTGTCTTGAAACAAACATATTCCCCTCCAGTCCCCTCATTTTACCATGAGATATTTCCTAGGGAGAGCCTCAATACTTCATGCAAGCAGAGCTCTGAGGGGTCGACCAGTGAACCTCCAGGCAGAGACAGACAAGTCTGAATCCTGGTATAAACACAGTGAAGATCGCTAACATATAAAGAAGGATTTGGCAATGGCTAGATGGTAGAAGAGAATGCAAAGGAAACAACATAAAAAGAGGGGGGAAAAGTAAGAGAAATCCAAGTCCCCAGGAGATGAAAAAAGCTGAATATTTAACAGAGTACTTTGTGGGAGTCAAAGATCATATTTTAATTTACATTTTCCTATGGAAAATTAGCATGTATAAGCCAGAAAATGTCTTTTTATTGCATCTTGAGTACAGCCAGATCTTGCTTTATTGTGTTTCACAGGTAACGCATTTTTTTCAAATTGAAGGAACTCTGTGTCACGCATGTCTATTGTCATCATTTTTTCCAGTAGCATTCGCTCATTTCATGTCTTGGGGTCATATTTTGGTAATTCTTGTGATATTTCAAACTTTTACATTATTATTATGACATTTTTTATGGTCATCTGTGACTGGTGATCTTTGATGTTAGTATTGTCATCAATTTGGGGTGCCATGAACCATGACCATAAACAACAGTGAACTTGATCAATGTGTGTGTTCTGACTGCTCTACCTTCCCAGTATTCCCCCATCTCTCTTACTTTCCTCTAGCTTCCCTACTCCTTGAGACTCAACAATATTGGAAGTAGGCCAATTGATAACCCTGTAATGGCCTAGAAGTGTTCAAATAAGTGGAGTCGCATGTCTCTCACTTTAAATCAAACACTAGACATAATTAAGCTTAGTGAGGAAGGCATTTTGAAAGCCTTCTAGGTTCAAAGGGCCTAGATTTTGGCCTAACAGCTAGCCAAATTGTGAATGCAAAGGAAACGTGCTTAAAGAAAATTAAAAGCGCTGCTCTAGTGAACAGCATATAAAAGTGAAAGAGCTTTATTGATGATCTGGGGAAAGTTGTGGTCTGGACAGAAGATCAGATCAGCCACAACACTTCCTTAAAACTTACAGCAAAGCCCTAACTCTCTTCTGTGAAGGCCGAGAGAGGTGAGGAAGCTGCAAAAGGAAAGTTTGAAGCTGGCAGAGGTTGGTTCCTAAGGTTTGAGGAAAGACGTTGTCTTCATGACATCATAGTAAAAGCTGAAACAGCAAGTGCTGTTGTAGAAACTTCAGCAAGTAATCCAAAAGATCTAGTTAAGCTGAATAATAAAGGTGGTTACAGATTTTCACTGTAGACTAAACAGTCTTATGCTGGAAGAAGATGCAATCTAGGACTAGTTAGAGAGGAAAAATTAGTGTTTGGCTTCAAAAGAGAGGCTGACTCTCTTATTAGGGGCCATTGCACCTGGTGACTTTAAGCCGAAGCCAATGCTCATTTACTATTGAGAAGATCTTAGTGCCCTTAAGAATTATGCACACTCTGCTCTGTCTGTGCGCTATAAATGGAACAACAAAGCCTAGATGTCAGCACATCTGTTGACAACATGGTTACTGAATATTTTAAGTCCATCGTTGAGACCTACTGCTCAGGAAAAAAAAAATCCTTTCAAAAAACTACAGCTTATTGACCATGCACTGGGTCACCCAAAGAGCCCTGATAGAGATGTACAAGACTCATGTTGTTCTCACGCCTGCTAACACAACATCCATTCTGTAGCCCATGGATCAAGAAGTAATTTTTACTTTCAAGTCTTATTATTTAAGAAGTACATTTTCTAAGGCTTTAGTGATTCCTCTGATGAACCTGGGAAAAGTAAATAGAAAACATTCTGCAAAGGGCTCACCATTCTAGACATCATTAAGAACATTCTTGATTCGTAGGAAGAGGTCAAAATATCAACAACAACAGGAATGTGGAAGAAGTTGATTCCCATCCTCGTGGTTGACTCTGAGGGGTGGAGGATTTCAGTGGAGGAAGAAATTGTGGATGTGGTGGGAACAGCAAGAAAACTAGAATTAGAAGTAGAGCCTGAAGATGTGACTGAATTGCTGCAATTTCGTGATAAAACTTGAACAGATGAGGAGTTGCTTTTTGCAGATGAGCAAAGAAAGTAGTTTCTGGAGATGGAATCTATTTCTGGTAAAGTTGCAGTAAAGATTGCTGAAATATTACATAAACTTAGTTGATAATCTTTTCAAACCCTGCTGTTGCTTTGACTCCAATTTTGAAAGTTCTACTGCGGGTAGAATGCTATAAAACAGTGTAGATGCTACAGAGAAATAACCATTTGTGAAAGGAAGAATCCATGGATGTGTTAAGTTTCACTGCTGTCTTCTGTTATGAAATTGCTACTGCCACCCAACCTTCAGCAACCACTCACCCTGATCAGTCAGCAACCATCAGCATGGAGGCAAGACACCGGCAAAAAGGTTACACTTGGCCGAAGGCTCAGATGATGGTTAGCATCTTTTAACAATAAAGTATTTTTAAGTTATGTGCACAATACTATTTCTCACTTAATAGACTACATATAGCATAAACATAACTTTTATATACAACTCAAACACTGAAAACTGTGTGACCCGCTTTATTGTCATATTTGCTTTATTGCTGTGATCTGAAACCAAACCCACCATATCTCTGAGGGATGCCTGTAATATTCTTCAAAAAAGATAACGTGTTTAGATAACACTGGTAGAAAAGCCAGGACCTGTTACATGCCTAGGTGGTAAGTGTGCATCATGATTCAACAGGCACAACTCAGTTTGAAACTATACCCCATTTTATGCCATTCAGTGGGATAAAAAAATTAATCTACTCAGTAATGAATGCATAGTCCATTATAGTTATTGTGTTCTTTTTGGGAAAGAAAGTAACATGACAGCTTTATTCACTCCATGTGGCAAACCAAATTGCTTCAAGTAAAGTGCAAATAAGACAAACACTAAAATTGAGTTTTTCCTTCCTCTTGTACCCAGAGGCATATGCTATGGCTGTAATGCATAAGCTAAAATGGCAATAATAATAAGAACAGTGGAAAACCAAATGAAAATATTAAACTCAATTAGACAACTTATTCCAAGGGGCAGCAATTTTCATGCTCCATCTGCTTGGAGAAAATTTCTTGTTAATCAGGTCTATAAAAGGGTGTGGGTGTTGGATTCTATTTTCTGTTAAAGCCATAATAGTTTCTGAACAGTGACGTGTCACTTATCTATCGAATCTAATTTGCTATTTTTTAAATTTCCAAACTCCCCCCACCCCCTCTGGAAGTTTGCGAACTGAATACTCGAGGGAAATGAGCCAAATGAATTCATGTTGCTGGGTATTATAGGAAACATCAATGAATAAATAAGTCAGCATCGAATATTCATATTAGAAAATGTGACTTTTTAATTGAGGTGTCAACTGGGAACTGTCTCATATCTTTATGCTGGAGAAGTCCAGTGAATGCATTCATCGGAAATTTAAATAAAACCCGCAAACCCAATTTCAATAATTTGTTTTGAGTGTCCACTTCCCAGAGATTTCTGTACATGTTCAGATAATTGAAACTTCTCTCAGGACTTCTCTTTCCCTTGGTCTTGTAAACAGTTCTACTAAGACCAGTTCTATTTTATTCTCAAGGCTTAATGGAACATTTGATTTGAAGTAATATGCAGTTGTTTGAAAACAAAAAGAATATAGAAACTAAATTTCTCATTATGCTCTATTGTTATTACTTTTATATTATCTGAAAGCAGTGATGAAGAGCATGGGCTTGGATCCCAGTGGGTACTGGTCGGAGTCTAGGTCTGCCACGTGCTAGCTTTGTGACTATAGACAAGGTATTTCACCTCTAAATCTGTCATCTGCTAAAATGGGTATAAGATTTCCTCTCTCACAAGACTAAAAATCAAATCAACCTCAGCATAGTACTTGGCTTATACTGAGTATTATACAAGATATAGCTGCTATTTTTTATGAAATAGAGTTGATTTATAATATTGTGCTGTGTACAGCAAACTGATTCAGTTTTATGTATTTTTTTTTTCAGATTACATTCTATTATAGGTTATCACATGATCTTGGGTGTGCTATTCAGTGAATCCTTGCTGTTTATGTGTAGTAATTTGTATATGTTAACCTCATACTCCTAATTTGTCCCCCCTTCCCTTTCCTCTTTGGTTAACCATAAGTTTATTTTCTATATCTGTGAGTTGGTTTTGCATATAGGTTCATTTTTAAATGGTAGCTATTAACATTATTATTAAGCACATTAATTTAAGATAACATGTCCAATTAACTTCAGGGAAAAATTGACTGACTTAACCCTGGATACAACCCAATAGATATGGAGCAGTGGTTCTCCAAAGTAAAAAAAACCTTTGCTAAGAGTGAATCACTCAGTATATTGCTTCTGACATGCACATAACCAGACAACGGGACTGACCCTCTAGGAAAAAGGACCTCAAGCAGAGGGCTTCACACAGAGCAACTGGAATAGGTTTATGCCACCCCAGGTTAGAATGCACTATGTGCTCATCACGAAGTTACATGAAAGGAGGAGAGATGAAGCCATTAAGACTCAGAGAAAATAAACTTGACCAATGTCTCATAGCTGTGATGGTGGGGTGGTGGCTGAAGCTGGCCTTGTATACCACACTGTACTTTTCTAAGCAGGCATCACAGCCTATCACGATGAAGAAGTCTGGAGGGCCGGAGTGGGCCCACAGCTCATAGCAACTTACCACTGAAAAGGAATTCATTTAGGAAGTAACTCCATCCAAAACCAGGGGATTTGGGGTGGGGTGGGGTGCCGGAGGCATACCAGTTTCAAGGACAGGGAGGGCATGGGGGTGACCTGACACACGCCCGCCACTCCACCCATAGACTCATGCCCTGCGCTGCAATCAGAGACCGAGGGAAAAACGCAGGGGCTGTTTGGTTCACAGTCTAGGAGAGGCTGAGGGGAGGAGGGTAGAGACTCCAGCCCTGGAACCACACTGCCTAGGCTGGAATTCCACTTTTCTCCTGGACACTCTCACTGACCTTGGGCAAGTTTCTTTAACTGGTCCAAGCCTCCATTTTTCATCTGGAAAAGGGGGAATAAAATCCTACCAGTCTCCTAGGTTGCTATGATAGTAAGTGAGTTAATAAAACACGCAAAGTGCTCAGAGGAATGCCTGGCATCTAGCAAGTTTTCACTCGGTACCTAATACCTGGGGCTGGTCTGTAAGTTATCAAAATTGTGGCAGATAACAACTTGACGTTCCTAAGTAACTCTGTATCTTTGCATCTCCTTGCTTTTCTCTGCTCTGTCCTTTGTGTTTCTCCCACCCTAGAAATGTCAAAGCTGAGAAGCCCAAGGCAACAGGCCCCCAAGGTCCTCCACACAGAGCACATATACTGCAGAATCACCACCTTTGCCTTCTCTTCCTCCTCCACTGGAAACAAGATTCATGCCGAGGTAGGATAGGAGAAGAACTGGAAGGAATCAATGGAGGTGGATACTGGTCACTCAAACAGGACTACATCTTTCTCTTTATTCTCAGGCAGATCCTGAGAAGAAAGTGGACAGAACAATAAAGATAAGTCCAGGCAATATGGAGCTGAGAAGAGGGCACAGCTTTGACTATTTAGACCCTTGTCAGCAAAGTGTTGTCCCTGTTCTTAAGTACACTGTCTAGATTTGTCACAGCTTTCCTCCCAAGGAGCAAGCATCTTTTAATTTCATGGCTGCAGTCACCATGGGAGCCCAAGTGATTCTGGAGCCCAAGAAAATAAAATCTGTCACTGTTTTCACTTTTTCCCCATCTATTTGCCATGAAGTGATGGGACTGGATGCCATGATCTTAGTTTTTTGAAGCTGAGTTTTAAGCCAGCTTTTTCACTCTCCTCCTTCACCCTCATCAAGAGGCTCTTGAGTTCCTTTTCACTTTCTGCCATAAGGGTGGTGTCATCTGCATATCTGAGGTTATTGATATTTCTCCCAGCAATCTTGATTCCAGCTTGAGTCATCCAGCCTGGCATTTTGCATGATGTACTCTGCATATAAGTTAAATAATCAGACTGACAATATACAGCCTTGTTGTACTCCTTTCCCAATTTTGAACCAGTCTGTTGTTCCATGTCCCGTTCTAACTCTTGCTTCTTGATCCATGTACGGGTTTCTCAGGAGACAGGTGAGGTAGTCTGGTATTCCCATCTCTTTAAGAATTTTCCACAGTTTGTTGTGATCTACACAGTCAAAGGCTTTGGTGTAGCCAATGAAGCAGAAGCTTATCTGGAATTCCCTTGCTTTCTTTATGATCCAACAACTGTTGGCAATTTGAAAGCTTTATCAAACACTAACTTAAGTGCTAGGCACTGTGTTCCATTCCTAAATGTTATTATCTCACTTCGCCCTCTGAGAAGCACTGTGAAATAAATACTACTATTATCCCAAATTTACAGATGCTAAATTTGAGGCCTAGAGAGGCCAAGGTTACACTTTCGCATGCGATGGGGCTGGGATTCCAGTCTAAGCAGACTGTTGATAAGGGCTGTTCAGTGAAGTGCGGTGATGGCCCACCTCAGCCTGGACAGTCACCAACAGCAGACTCTGGCTACATTCCCATTGAGGGTAACAACGTCGCAGAATGAACGTTTCCCAGAGCACTGGGCATGTTGCTACCTCTCGGGGTCAAGACACGCAGGTCATGCTGGGGAAATCCTAAAATATTTAGAAAGAGTTTGAAGGCTAGCTGGAGTTGTTGCTAAAGAGGAACAAACAATAAAAATTGTTTTGTTTACCTTTATGATCTTATTTTCATGTCTAGGCTGGTGCCGCTCGTAAAGGCCATGCCATCAGCACCCCCACCCGTTACTAAGCTGAGAGGATGATACTTGGCAAGCGTCGCTGTGCCGGCTTACAGCAACTAGTGTTGCTCACTCTAATTCTGTTCTTCTTACTTGTTCATAATGGAATTATTCTCACTGGGTTTTCAGCTCAGGATTTTCTCCTGGGCCTTCCTGTCCTAAAGTTCCTTAATGCTGTGAGCCGTGTGGATGTCACCCCCCTGTTCCACCTTCACAGGGCATCTCAACCAGAATCATTAAATCCTTCCTCAGCCATGGGATGTATTTTCCAACCTCATCTTTGGTACCCCTGGACCACCCATTTTGGGTTTTTCCCTCCTAGAACCCATTAGTTTTACGTGATGTTCCTATAAATTGGCCCTCTAAGGCTTTTGTTCTTTTTTCTCCTAGTTTCCATCTTCTTGTCATTGTGCTTTATATCCTGGGGAACTGCCTTGATTTTAACTTCTAGCTTTTTTAGAAAATTTTTTTTGAATTTTCAGAAATTATGTTTTCAGTACCAAAAGCTCTTCTTTGTTGTTGTTCTTGATTTCTTCTTTTGGTGTCCGTTACATATATGTGTGTGTATATGTGTGTGTGTGTGTGTGTGTGTGTATGTGTGTGTGTGTGTGTGTATGCATTTTTTGGTAGGCATAAATTGTCTCAAATCTGAGATTTCTAATTGGAGTTTGTTGCTGTTTTTAAACTTCTCTCTGCTCCTTTGACTATCTCTAGTTCCTCTGGGATCAATTTCTGCTATTTGTAACTATGTACAATGATAATGGGTATTCCCAGGCATCTCAATGGTAAAGAATCTGCCTGCCAATGCAAGAGATGTGGATGTGACCCCTGGGTTGGGAAGATCCCCTGGAGAAGGAAGTGGCAACCCATTTCAGTATTCTTGCCTGGGAAATCCCATGGACAGAGGAGGTTGGTGGGTTACAGTCCATGGGGTCGCAGAAGAATTGGATGTGACTCAGCGACACGTCTGAACATGTTGACTAAACGACAATGATAATGTGTTAATCAACCTCATTGTGGTGATCATTTCATAACGTTTATGTATATCAAAGCATCATATATTACACCTTAAATTTAGTTATATGTCAATTATATCTTGATAAAGCTGGAAACAAAACCAAAATAAAATAAAAACTTTCTTTGACTATTAAAAAAAGATGCTGGTAAACTGTGCTTAGAGATCTTTGGTTTTCTATTTATATTTCAAACTGAATAGTTGGGAGGGGATTCACTTTATATTAGTGGGTCTATTTCCTGATATACTTTGCCTCTCCTTTGGTGGGGAGTCTGACTACAAACCTTTTGCAGTTGAGGGGGAGGCATTCATGGGCAGGATTGCTGTAGGGTTAGCTGGGCAAGGAGCCAGCAGTTAGGTACTAGCTCCCCAAGTTCCAGATTGAGGAGGGCATTACTTGGAGATCCCAGTTCCCATACCATAAACCACAGTTATTCTTCCGTAGCTAATCCAAGAGATTTGTCCCAGAGGTTATGATGCTGCAGCTGATAAACGCAATAGCTAATATTGATAGAGCTGTTGGTCATGTGCCAGCCCTAAGAACATCACATATATAAAATCACTTGCTTCTCACAGCAGTCCTTTGGGCTAGCTACTGTTATTATCGCACACAAGGAAATGGAAGCACAGAGATTAAACAACCTGTCCAAAGTCACACAGCAGTAAGTGACAGAAGCAGGCTTTGAACCAATGCTCCACAGTCCATTCTGCTCATCTCTAGGTCACATTTCTGGGCTGATTTCCCTCTGAGTAGAGGTGGGAATTGAGTAATTAAAACAGCTTTTCATACACAGACCGTAGTTTTCACATAGATTTAAAGAACATATTGATAGCTCTATGTTTCTCTCTTCTTTAAAAACTCTGGGCTGGGGTTGTTTCAACTTTGCTGCTAATAGAAAAGCTCTCACCTCACTGCAGTGCCTCTTGTAGAGAATTCTATGCTAGTTCACCTCCTCGGAGGCTCCCATTTGCATCTAGTCACCCAGAAATGTGTTGAAATATCTCATTCACTAATGACCACCATTCTTCATACCCCCATCTAATGTACTCTGCTGTTACTGTTTCTTGTGTTTCTATCTTTTTATTTCAGTGAACCCTCAAAGGCCTTGTAAATTTGTGCTCAGGATTCCATCTTGAAATAACTTCAAAAGTGAGTATGTTTTTTATGGTTATTTTGGCCATTTTGCTGCATTGAAATGGCATTGTGCAAAGGTTCAAGCTGTACTGTTAATTTCCATTCACTTATTTTACATTTGCATACAATCAAGAGGGAAACTCACATGGATACACAATTTTTAAAGTATAGATTCCAAATAGATTATTCTGTATAATTTTCACTAGGACTGCAAGAAGATACTTAATGGACTGGAGGAAGGGTTTATTTACACTTGAATCAGTTTGAATGTTGTCGGTACTTCAGTGAAGCAATTCTTTGGAGGAGGAATTTGAGGGATGATAGTTTGTACTTCACAACTGAGTGAGTTCATGAGTGATGATCTGAAGTGACTTATGAGATGCTTATCCTATGTTGGCAAAACATTTAGTATCAAAGCAAGGAACCTTATTTATTTTTCCTCACAAAATGTTCAACACTTTTCTTCCAGGATTATTGTAAGGACTAAACCACCTAATAAATATGCATAAAAGCATAAGGACTGGTATGTTGTAGGTGCTTGATTAACATTAGTTTCCTCTGAAGTTGTGGAATCTCAAAGAAAACTAAAGCATTAATATTAGAAGCAGTAAACTTGATTCAATGTGCAGAACAGAAGGTAATATAGGGCTGTAGTCAAGCTCATGGACTCTGGAGTCATACCAACAGAGGTTCAAGTCATCACTCTGCCTCTTAATTGCAGGTATTCTTTTGACTCAGTTTCCTCATCTATAAAATGGAAATTGTAGTATCTATTTTGTGCATCTATTAGGAGGATTAAAGGGGATAATGTGTGTGATATACCTGGTGCAATTTAAGTAGATTTAAGTACTCAGCATCTATTATGTGGCAAGATGATTAATGATGTTATTGGCTTTATAATGATTAATGTAACTTCCATGCTTTAAGGATATATTTTACACCAATAAAGTACAGAGCATAAAGGCACTAGGTCACAATGGGGTCTTCACAACACATGATGCTTTATAGAGATCATTTTCCCATAGTATTAAGTGGAGCTTCAGTTCTTGGGGATAAGACAAAGTTTCACGCTCAAATAAGTTAAGGAAACAAAATATTCTATCCCACTTTGCATATTAAATATCTAATAAATTTCTCCTTTAATCAACTTTGTTTACACTAGCATTTCCTCCAAACTCTTTATCCATACAATAGCGATTATAATCTGCAGCACCAATGTTATGGAACATTCTTTGGGAAACTTGGCTTTATGTCTTTAGGTTTAAGTGTATAGTTCTATTCTATCAGAGTTTTTGCATTTAGTGATCATTAGTTAAGTTTTCATTTCAGGCCTCTAGATGTCTAAATCATCTAAAATAGTGAATATTAGTGTTTCTGTAGTAAAGCACACACAGTTTTATTTCAGGAGAAAAAATGTTTGCATTGACTCCAAAACTATACTAGTGGACACTTGGGGGAAATTTCACTGAAAAAAAGAATCAGGTTAAATTAATGTTCTGAATAGAAAAAAAAATAAGTGCTTATTATCAAAAGGGTCATTGAGTTCCTCCAGCTAATTGTATGTGGTGGAGGCAGCCAATCTCCAGAGACGGTTACCATGAACCACATCTTCTAATATTCACCCCTTCCATATTGTCTGGATGAGCCCTATCTATCAATTTAACCAACAGAATGTGGAAGTTCTATACCTAAGTGTGAAGAAAGCTGGGTAGCCTCTATGCTTCATGGAAATTCTGCTGGAAAAGTCATATGGGGTTAGAAGAGACCCTCAGACCAGAGAGAGAGAGAGACCCAGCCTCCCGATTCAGATAAATAAAAGATGGATGGAAGCATTAGCGTTTGAACTGTGCCTGTCGAGGCACCAGATGTACCAGTGAACCAGCTTGAATGCTGCAGACAAGTCAAGTCCTCAGATGATTGTAGCCCTGACCCATATTGCATGGATCAGAACTGCCCAGCTGAGCCCAGTCAACCCACAAAATCATGAGACAATAAAATGGTTATTATTTAAAGCCAATATAGTGTTTTTTTAAAAAAAAAAAAAAACAAACACAGTTCTAGATAATCACTGTAATAGATTGGATACTGTAGAGGGGTGTGCAGAAAAGTATCCAGGTGACACACTCTTCATTTTACATTGTTTTCCTAGATACAAGTTGAGTGTAGTGTTTAAAATTTGTTCTCAGCTGCCCTCTGACAATTTTATGCTGACTGAGTTTACAAGAGCCTAAAAGGGCAAAAATATTACAAAAATAGCCTGTCAAAATACTGCAGAAAAATACCTTTTTAGCCATTCATGTTTTGTTTCAGAACTTTTTTCCTTTGGAGAAAATTACCAGAAAGATCTAAAAACAGATTCAGCTCAAACTTTGTTTTTCAGTTTTTAAAATAATACACAGATCAACAGACAACATGCTTATTTTTGTTTAACAAGGAAAAATATTACTGTCTCATTCTCATAGGCTTATTTCCAAGTCAGGTCCTGAAAGATCATTTTTCCTCTCCCTGCAGATTGATTATTCTCATTTAAAAAGTGACTATAATAAGAAATGAAACTACTTCACAGGTGGCTTTTCACAGACAGAGGTTGGAGAAGGAGGGGCAGAGAAGGAGGTGTCCCAGGTGGGGAATGTGGAGAAGGGCTAGAAGAAGAAATAAGTAAAAGTAGAAGAGGTTTGGGGCTTTGTTTCATTGGTTTTTGTAATCGCTATTGATGTGAGAGGAATGATTGAAGTAATGAGAAGGAATGATAACCAAGATCAGCCTTCTGGGAAATTCTGGACAGCGAATGGATGATAGCAAACGCTAATGCTTTACCAATAATGGAGATAATATATTTTGTTCCTCAAGTATTGCAAGCCAACTTGTGTTTCCTTTGAATGTGACTCCATGAAGAGATTGAGTCATATCCTTGGGATTTACTAGGTTTACACCCAAAAGGTCATTATCAAGTCAATTAAATAATGACATGGGAGACAGTATTTTAGGTACTATAGGGGAGAGAAGAGAATAAAGTTGACAAGTTCTCAAGTTATTGGTAATCAAGTAGGAAAGTTAAAAAATTATGTTAACAGAATAACACAGCAGAATGTAGTAGCTAAATTAAGGCTAGGAGGGAGAACGCAGCTACACCTGAAAGTGGAGTGTTTATGACTTCTCTGACAATCAGTCTGCATGAATGCCTGTGACTGATTTGCACTTTTTAGGAAAAGAATAAAGAAATGTTTGTTTGTTTTCTTGTTAGTCTGCTTGGAAGGGCTCTTGATGGAGCAGAAAGGGTAGAGGTCAGTGGAAGAGGCAGGATAATTTTCTCCTCTCTCTTGGCTGCTGGACAGGTTTTGAATCCTTGTTCAGTGAATTATTAATACTAGTCAAAATTAAAGAAGCTGGTTTCACTAAGACCTTTCTAAAATACTTAGCTTAAGTGGCATCACTTAGTGGTCCAAGTGGCCAAGTATGGCACAGAGATGAGGAGGGTGCCTCCACAATGTCCGAAAAAGTGGGTAGTCAGTAAATACCCAGGGAACAAACAAAACCCTGAAACACTGGAACTGCTGGCTTTGGGAGCAGCAGGAACTCACGCCTTTGGCATGGACATGGCTGGTGGTGGTGGGCACCATTAACACTGGTGGCAAGGGGCAGTTCTTAAGTTACTTATAGGAAAAGGATGAGTGGGATCTGAAAAAGAATAAGGCAAATCACATCACAGAGGGACCAGAGGCACCAAATTGTTCACAGTATGTGTGAGATACTCAGGAACTCAAAGTACCCCTTGTGATGGGTAGGGAGAAGAGTGGAGGGGGAGTTGATTTGCATGTACAAGAAGCTTCAGGCAAGAGAAAGAAATTTATTTCATGGATATTAAAAGGACTTTATTTGTATCTACTTTTTGATGGAGCCTAAGGACGTGGTCAAGGCTATGGTTTTTCCAGTGGTCATGTATGGATGTGAGAGTTGGACTGTGAAGAAAGCTGAGCGCCGAAAAATTGATGCTTTTGAACTATGGTGTTGGAGAAGACTCTTGAGAGTCCCTTGGACTGCAAGGAGATCCAACCAGTCCATCCTAAAGGAGATCAGTCCTGGGTGTTCATTGGAAGGACTGATGCTGAAGCTGAAACTCCAATACTTTGGCCACCTCATGCAAAGAGTTGACTCATTGGAAAAGACCCTGATGCTGGAAGGGATTGGGGGCAGGAGGAGAAGGGGATGACAGAGGATGAGATGGCTGGATGGCTCACCAACTCGATGCACATGAGTTTGAGTAAACTCTGGGAGTTGGTGATGGACAAGGAGGCCTGGCGTGCTGCGATTCATGGGGTTGCAAAGAGTCGGACACGACTGAGCGACTGAACTGAACCGAACTGAAGGACATTTCGGTTATAGAAGGTACAATGTCTCAAGGCTAAATCTAAAGGTTTTCTGTGCTGTGGAAGAAAAGAACAAAGTAGACTGATCCAGACCAAAAGACACTATATGCCTGGTTGTATACAGTATGGTTATGATTCACAATGTTGTACAGGTTAGAATGTGGAAAAGGCCAAAGGGAAGGGGCCAGTTTTCGTGTCCTTGACTTCCAGATTCAACAGGCGACCTCTTTGAACAGTGAGAACCACATGTTTGGAAAAATGCTTGCTCTGGGGTGGGATGGGAAGGACTGTCTTCCTTGTGCTGAGAAGCATTCCAGAGATACCAGGTATTGATTTACAGTCCAGCCTTGAACACTTATCAGAGTACCCACTGAAAATCCCAGACCAATTTAGTTTGAAGCAGAGCATGGAAAATTTCTTGCACAACGCAGTGTACATTTAAGAGGGTTTCTTTGGGCAAAAATAGTTATGTGGTGAATTCTGTTATTAAAGACATCCTTTTCTTCCAAGGTCATGTGGCAGTGACTCCACTTGGCAGTTGTTCCTCAGGAACAAACCTTCAAGTGATAGAAAAGTCCAATCACCTACCTTCTTAGGGAAGTCAGATGCATACATATCCACAGGGCATCGACTAGAGAGCAACTACACTCTTGAAAGTGAGAAATCTCTAAACTTCTTGTGGTGATGTAAACTTACTTGTATTTATTAAAAGTTATATAATAAAGTATTAAAATATAATAAACCCATGTGATAACACTAATGATGCTGCAAGTACTTTGAAATGTGAATATAGGGATGAGAACCTTGTTTGGCTTGCTTCTCTTTTCACAAATCTGTCAGTTTCATTTGCCATTTCAGATTTTTCACTTCATTTTCCTCTTCTTGTCTTCCCTGGATCCACCTGAGTCACGTGACACGTGGTTCTCTGTCTCACGGAGTCACAGACCTAAAAAGTCACCTCAGAAGCCCTCTGTGTCAGGACACTGAGTTTATAACTTCAGCCTGTCCTGTTCTTTCAGAGATCCCTCTTCTTCCTGCTACCTTTGTTTCTGCACTGTCAAACTTTTTTGAAATAGCTTTCAAGTTGCCTTTATTTTTCCATTTTGGCTGTCAAAATTCCCAGCGTGACAAAGACAACGTCACTTTCAGACTCCTCAGTATTAGGTGTGGTTACTCATAGTTGCAACCTAGATGGTAGACAGTCCTTTCTTCACTCTTATGCTCTGCAAGTGTTTAAATGGCTGTCTTGAAAAAGGATTAGCTGGAAAAAATAACTGGGATATACCTTAATGTAGCACATCTGTGCCTTTGTATACATATATTTTATCCTAGGTTGCACTTTCTTTTCCTGTAACATCCCTCTTGGCTGGGAGTGAAGGAATGATATCATGGATTAAAATGTCATTTCTGGCAATTCATTTCTGACTGACATTAAGTAGGCCAAAAAGATGGGATCTTAAAAGACTGTTAGAGTAAAACACACAGCACTTACATTGCCAATAATGTAACAATTGGTCTGCACCAATCAACAATCATTGGAAAAGACCCTGATGCTGGGAGGGACCGGGGGAAGGAGGAGAAGGGGACGACAAAGGATGAGATGGCTAGATGGCATCACCGACTCGATGGGTGTGAGTTTGAGTAAACTCCGGGAGTTCGTGATGGACAGGGAGGCTACGATGGACAAGGAGGTGTACTGTGATTCATGGGGTCACAAAGATTTGGACACGACTGAGCAACTGAACTGAACTGAACTGAATCAACAATCAGTACCTTAGTGATGAATTTCCTAGAAAGAGACTTCCTGAATCTTAATGATAATTTAAAATAGCATATACAATCAGGTTTATTTTAATGACAGCCCTAGTATCTCACTACTAGGAAGAGAGACCTTAAACCTAAATTTAGCAAAGGAGGTAGGCGCCAGGGTGAAGGCAGTACAGTGAAGTGGTTAGGCATGGACTCTGTGGTCAGACTGATCCAGATAAACAGCTCAGCTCTGGAACATACTGCCTATGGGCATATGGAAATGCTATCTAACCTCTCAAAGCCTTGGTTTCCTCATCTGCAAAAACAGAGTAGGTTTGTTATGAGGTTTATGTGAAATGATGCATCCTAAGTCCTAAGCACAGTCCACTTTGAACAAACGGCAGTGAAGTAGGTATTTGTCATTATTTTGAGCTGTTCGATGAATGCACTTTATTGTATTTGGACATTCCTTGTATTCTAGGTCTAACTGGGATGCAGAGCCAGTGCGTGAGTACAGAGCCTGCCAGAGGATGGCAGGCCCTTTCTTTCCCAGTGTCCCTTATGGTTAGGGTGGCTACATGACCCAGGCCCAGTCAGGCAGACACACAGACTCTGAGTCAGGAGTTAGTCACAGGGGGGCAGAATGGGGGGATGTGCCTTGACGGTAGAGGCTGGCAGCTGCAACAGCTCCTGCAGTCCAGGTGGGTAGCAAGGCTAAGCAATGCTGTGGAGATTCCGGAGTTACGTGTCTGGTAGAAGCACCAGCCCATTCTCAGTCTGGCTCTCCAGTTTTCCCACTGCTTAGTGTTAGGAATTCTAATTAGGGAGGCGATTATTATGTCACTTTTAAGGCTACATACATAAGTAAATGCATCTGGAGATGTACTTTGAAAGGACTGTTGTTTTATCTTAATCCACAAACACCATATGGCCAGGAAGTGTGTCTGCCCTGTTCACCCTGCATTCTGAATGCTTAGAAAATTATCCAGCTATGTAGTAGTTAATGCTTAATAAACACTGACTTAATAAACAGTGAGTTATGAATGCAGAAAGAACAATTACAATGACACGTTACACTCTTCCCCAGAAGGGTAAGAAACTATTGTACATGTAAAGCAATCATGAGCTGGTATCCCCGCTCCAGGAGAAGATAACAGTGGGAGAATATACTGCGGACACATCTTCATTCACAAGTATAGGTGTTTCCTAGAGGGGAAGGGGAGAAGATCCCAGATAGGAATTTCTATATTTAAAATGTCGGTAAATGTTGAATTAGGAAAATCAGAATACCCTTCTCATGTGTGTGCAGATGCTCAGTTGATAAGTCATGTCTGACTCTTTGCAATCCCACGGACTGTGGCCCACCAGGTTTCTCTGTCCACGGAATTTTCCAGGCAAGAATACTGGAGTGGGTTGCCATTTCCTCCTCCAGGTGATCTTTCTGACCCAAGGATCAAACTCAATCTCCTACATTGGCAGGCAGATTCTTTACCACTGAAGCCCCACTCATCTCATGACGACTGGCTGATGAGATATATACAGATATATAGATGTGTGTGCAAATATATATATATATATAAAATAATTAAAGCATTAAAAGACAATCAAGATACTGAGGAAATATTAGAAGAAAAAGGGACTTGTAGGGATGAGCACAGCGCCTGAAGCTATTTTTCTCTGATGGCATTTGTTGATCCACTAGACGCAGCTTAGAAACTAAATTATTCTGGTGGCCTCCCAGTGCTAAGGATGAAAAAAGAATCCTAAAGGCCCAAAGGTGGGAACTATGTACTTCACACTTTGGCTTTGGAGTGGGACCTGCAGAGCAGAGCCCTAGGAGTCAAATAAGTTTGAAGTCATTTCTCACAGTGACCAAACCCCAGCTTTACCTCTCCGAGTGTCCGCAGAAATCTCAAGCTCTGAAACTGGATGAAAGTTGGACTGGATTGCTAGCATTCCCAGATGCCTGGCCAAAGCAAATAAATCTTCTCTAGAAGAAAAACAACTTCACTTTATGCCTCAAATTGTTTCTGCAAATACTTTTTCAAATACATGGGAAGGAAGATTGGTAGAAAAGATACTATGAACAAGAGTCAATCAAAAGTAACAAAACAGAAATGATTACTGGGGGACTTCAGATACTGGAATTATCAGACATAGATTATAAAACAATGCTTGGCATATTCAAGACAATAAATGGTGAGACATAAAATTGGGGGGGGGGCAGAAATATGCATTACAATAAACATAGAAATTCTAGAATTTAAAAAAATACTGTAATAAAAATTTAAAGCTTAGTGGACAGGTTTAGGAAAACAAAAAAACAAAGAAATAAACAGCTGACAACAGGCTAGTAGAAATTACCCAAAGAGAAGCATGAAGTGATGGAAAAAAGAACAGGAAGACACACAGGATATGTGAAAAAGTTTAATATATTTTTTAACTGGAAGGGAGAAGATAGAAACATAGCAGAAGGGATTTAGAGATTATGACTTAAAATTGTCCAGAACTGATGGAAGGTGTTGGCTGACAATAAGAAATTGAATAAATCCCAAGCAAGATAAATAAAAAGACACCCAAATCTACAGCATGCAATCACAGAAAAACAAAACTAAAAAGCTGTTAGAAAAAGATTTCCTTCAAAGGAGCAGCAAATAGACTAATAACTGAGGTCTCCACAGCAAACATGGAAGAAAGCAGAGCAGCTTTAGTATGCTGGAGGAAAAGAACGACTAACTTAGAACATATTTATTTTTCTGGCCGCACCAATGTGGCTTGTGAGATCTTAGTTCCCTGACCCGGGCTCAAACCCGGGCCTTTGACAGTGAAAGCACGGAGTCCTAACCACTGGACCAACAGGGAATCCCTCAGAACTTGCATCTCTTGAAAACATCCCACAGAAAGAAGGTGGAATAAACATGTTTAGATAAATGGAAATTCAGAGATCATGCCACAGACCCATCTAAGCTAAAGGACATTTTCAGGGAGGTTTGGGAGGCAGAAGGAAAATGATCCCAGAAGGAAGGTCAGAGAAGTAGGAAAGAGTGATGACATATTAGTTGCTCAGTCAGTTCAGTTCAGTTCAGTCGCTCAGTTGTGTCCGACTCTTTGCGACCCCATGAACTGCAGCACGCCAGGTCTCCCTGTCCAGCACCAACTCCCGGAGTTTACTCAAACTCACACCCATCGAGTCGGTGCTGCCTTCCAGCCATCTCATCCTCTGTCGTCCCCTTCTCCTCCTGCCCCCAATCCCTCCCAGCATCAGGGTCTTTTCCAATGAGTCAACTCTTCGCATGAGGTGGCCAAAGTACTGGAGTTTCAGCTTCAGCATCAGTCCTTCCAATGAACACCCAGGACTGATCTCCTTTAAGATGCACCGGTTGGATCTCCTTGCAGTCCAGGGGACTCTCACGAGTCTTCTCCAACACCATAGTTCAAAAGCATCAACTTTTCAGCACTCAGCTTTCTTCACAGTCCATCTCTGACATCCATACATGACCACTGGAAAAACCATAGCCTTGACCAGATAGATGGACCTTTGTTGGCAAAGTAATGTCTCTGCTTTTTAATATGCTATCTAGGTTGGTCATAGCTTTCCTTCCAAGGAGTAAGAGTCTTTTAATTTCATGCTCAGTCATGTCCAAATCTTTGAGACCCCATGGACTGGGGCTTGTCAGGTTCTTCTGTCCATGGGATTCTCCAGGCAAGAATAATGGAGTGGGTTGCCATTTCCTTCTCCAAAGTAAAGTAGTATATGAGTAATACTAAGTGAGACTGGCCATGTAAAAGAAAAACTGTCTTGTGTATTTGCATATAAATGGGAGGGAATGAATTAAAGAGTTTTAAGGTCTTGGCATTGTTGACAGGAAGGGAAATGGACATGAAACTTTGACATCAGACTTTGGTAGTTCAAGGAAGCATGCTGCAGCTTCTATGAAAATTACTGAAAACAGTAAAAGAGTGCATGCATGCTTAGTCACTCAGTCGTGTCTGACTCTTTGCGACCCCATGAACTGCAGCCAGCCGGGCTCCTCTGTACATGGGGATTCTCCAGGTAAGAATACTGGAGTGGGTTGCCATGCCCTCCTCC
The DNA here is from genome assembly GCF_963930625.1 of Muntiacus reevesi. NCBI lineage: Eukaryota > Metazoa > Chordata > Mammalia > Artiodactyla > Cervidae > Muntiacus > Muntiacus reevesi. The sequence continues at coordinate 160,658,635 of NC_089252.1, read as the reverse complement.
AGGACAATCTTCCCAACCAAGGCAGATTCTTTGCAAGCAGGTCTCTCACATTACAGGCAGATTCTTAACCATCTGAACCACCAGGGAAGTCCAGTAAAAGAGTATACAACCATAAAAGTATATTTGGAGGGAATCATAAATGGAAAAACTTGAATCATAAAACTAATCCATCCAAAAGATGACCGGATAGGAGAGGAAAAAGAACACAGAACAAGTGACAAAATAAAAAACTGCCTAATTTAAAATCCAATGACTGCATTTAACTTAAACAGACTAAGTGCCCCAGTCAAAAGAAAAGGATTTTCAAAACAACAATAGTCAAATGTAGGCAGAATACAAGAAATGTATTTTAAATATGAGGATATTAAAGAGCTGAAAGTAACAGGAAGAAAGATCTGCCATGTAGGAATTGAGTACAAGAAAGCTAGTATAACCATATTAATAAAATATTACTAAAGAAAAGATGGTCACTTTAAAATTCAAGTTCAAATCACCAAAAAATATGTAGTTTCTATTTGTATGCATTCAGTAACATGTCTAAAATGAACACAATTGTATCAGGAAAAAAAATTATCACTGCAATTGTGAATCTGTCTAACACATATTCTTTATGTGTAACAAGCAGACAAAATTAGTGAAATATAGAAAATGCTAAAACACCTCTTGGACATAAACAACCTCTTGGATATAGATCACTGATCTCAACTGTGAACACTTTGTCATCTACCAGCTGCCAAGAGAGAAGTCTGAGAATCCTCCAGGCTCCTCTCTCTGATGCCCTGGCTTCCCCGTGGTTTCTGGTGTGCACACTGCTTTTTTGTCCTGGAAAAGACTCCTTTTCCACTTTTTCCTGTGATCTTCCCACCCCAGACCCTACAGGGCCAGATTCACACCTCCTGGGCTCAGAACCCAAGCCCATCAGGGATCCCTGGCCAACCAGTCTGCATCTCCATCAGCCAAGGAAGAAGGAAGCATTATGTATTTTTCCCACTGCTACCCCCTTATCCTTCCCCACCCTGCACCTCTGACACTTTCCCTCAGGTTGGCATCCCTGAATAGATAGCTGCAGGACCAGAAATGGAGGGCATAGGAGGCATCTATGAGTGATAAGGAGAGAACAGAGGATGGGAGGGGGTGGGTGGGAAGAAATCTTTTCTTTCTATGCCTCAGTAAGGTCTTAGCACAGTACCAGCCAGCTAGGCACCTCGGGAATGATCATGAGCTCATTATTTGGCCTCACAATAAAAGGACTCCACTGGAATCTACTTTTGGAATTACCAGCAAAACAGAATAAAAGTTGCATCTCTGTAAGTTCTGATCCTCAGCTTTACAGGAACACACACTTTGATAAAGGCCAAAAATCAATGATACAACAAAAAATGTAGTTTAACAGAGCGAGCCTCTCTCATCAGGACCAAGTGAGGATGCTGGTGGAGGCAGTTAGCAACCTCAGGTGTCTGATAGGTATAATGAACACCTGACTTACTGTGAGTTACTATGACTCCTGAAGAAAGGTCTGAACACTCATAACCTTCCATCAGGCCAGAATGGGACTCTACGACAGAAACTTTTTTTTCTTCCCAAATGGTGGCAGCAGTGTCCTTGGCTTTAACAGACAAAAATAAAAAAAACAATTTTTTTTAGGTACCCTTCTAGGCAGCAGTGGCTATATGACAAAGTACTGAGTGATGAGATGAAAGACGAAGTCAATGGTAGGGCTTTTAAGAAAAATATGGACTTCTTGATTTTAAAAAAGGAATAAACTTAAATGACATGGGCTTCCCAGGTGGCATTAATGGTAAAGAATCCACTTGCCAAAGCACAAGACACAAGAGATGCAGGTTCAGTCCTTGGGTCAGGAAGATCCCCTGGAGGAGGAAATGGCAACCCACTCCAGTATTCTTGCCTGGAAAATTCCACAGCCAGAGGACCCTGGCAGGGTATACAGTCCATGGGGTCAAAAAAAGTCGGTTGTGACTGAGCACATACATGACATATGCCCTCGTGCTTCTTCCATCCTTAGGCCTCTCCCTTTCTGCTTGACTAGAATGTGGTTTCAGTGCCTGCAGATTCAGCAGCCATCTTGTGACCACAGGAAAAATCTACTTGCTAAGAGTGGTGGAGACAAAGAGGAGAAAGCAGAGTCCCTGACGGGATCTGTAAGCCACTGTTGGCTCTGGGCTGCTACTAGTTTCTGCAGTAGGTTCCTTCTGTCTGACACACAGCAAGCTGGGATGCTGAGGTTCCGAGGTCTGCAGCAAAAAGAGGGTTTATTCACAAGGCGGCCGAGTAAGGAAACAGGAGGAAGTCTCAGATCCACCTTCCCAAGGCGAGGGGCTCAGGGTTTTTATGGAATGTGAAATACAGCAGCAGAGCTGTTGGAGGCATGGAGATGGTGAGGAAAGGTGACTGAAAAAAGGTGCAGTAATTGTGGATCTAACAGGTGCAACTAAGCCTCTGCACATTCAACTGGAGACACTTCAGTGTGGTAGGCCCTCTGAGGTCAAAAGGTCACTGAGCAGACACTCAAACATGCCCAGTTGCAGAGCTGTGATCCAGCCAGTCTTAACCAGCTCAGCTTGAACTAGCACAGTGGATTCCAAGTTCTTGGAGAATAGCTTAGGCAAACATCTTATTTAGGCTATGTGCTGTTTGAAGAACATACTAGTCTTTTTAGGAACAATGAAAAGGACTAAAGGCAGGTCAAACAAACTTGACTAAACATTACCTACAATTTCATTACCTCCAGACTCCTTATTAGGGCTTCCCTGGTGGCTCAGACGGTAAAGCGTCTGCCTGCAATGCAGAGACTTGGGTTCGACCCCTGGGTCAGGAAGATCCCCTGGAGAAGGAAATGGCAACCCACTCCAGCACTCTTGCCTGGAAAATTTCATGGATGGAAGAACCTGGTAGGCTACAGTCCATGGGGTTGCAAAGAGTCGGACACAACTAAGTGACTTCACTTCATACTCCTTATTATGAGGGCAAGAATCATTTTATTTAACTAATTCATAATTATAAATGTTAATGTACTCATAGCTGAATACAATGATAGCTAATTCATCTACCCCTATAAATTACAAAATCAACATATGTAAAATAAAAAGTCTATGTTGAGTTGCAAGTGCCTGGTCTGGTGATTGAAAGACTTGCCATCTAATTAAGTGATCTGCTTACACTCACACTCATAGCTCACAGCACATGAGATTCAAATCTGTGTTTCAGCAAAGTGACAAGTTTCTACATGGAGTTGATCTTTGTGGTCTCTTTCAAATGTTAAATCTTCTAACTTTTGAATGTTAAATCTTCTAAAGCAGAGTGTCTGGATTTTACTTGAGTAGAGGTATTATGTCCTACAACTCAGAATATAGGAGGAATTTTAACTTCATGATCAGAATTTCCCTAAATGGCTTATAACTTTCCAGTGACTACAACATTAAGCTCTAGAATTTTTGTATTTTTACCAAATAACTAATCTAATTCAGGACACACACACATGACATCCATTTATAGATTTAGTTGACTAGTTCATTCATACATTCATAAGGAAGACATTGTGCAAAGTATCATTTGAAAGGGATGCTGGCTAAGGGCTGCTTGAGCATCCTTTTGAAACTTGGGAATCTTCACAAAGCTCTTAGCCTGTATAGTAGCTCTGGCACCCATAGAAACTGCAATCTTGATATTATAGCTTTCTGGGTAAGGATTTCAGTGTTTCTCAAAACTTTTTCTGTAATACAGCTGACCTGAGAAATACTTTTAAACATACAGGTGCAGTTGAGAAATATCTTCTCAACTTTGTTGCTGCTGTTGTTTGGTCGGTAAGTTGTGTCTGACTCTTTGCAACCCCATGGATCGCAGATGCCAGGCTTACCTGTCCTTTACTATCACCCAGAGTTTGCTCAAATTCATGTCCATTGAGTCAGTGACACTATCTAATCATCTAATTCTCTCCTGCCCCCTTCTCCTTTTGCCTTCAATCTTTCCCAACATCAAGGTCTTTTCCAATTGAGTCTGCTCTTTGCATGACGGGGCCAAAGTATTAGAGCTTCAGAATCAGTCCTTCCAATGAATATTCAGGGCCGATTTCCTTTAGGATTGACTGGTTTGATCTCCTTGCAGCCCAAGGGACTCTCAAGAGTTTTCTCCAGCACCAGAGTTCAACATTGTATTAAAAAGTAGAGACCTCAGTTTGCTGACAAAGGTCCATATCATCAAAGCTATAGTTCCTTCCAGTAGTCATCTCCTCGACTACCCTTCTTTAAATTCATAGTAAATGTTAGCTTATTAAAGAAGTCTCTTAGTAAAAACCTGTTAACATATATTTTTTAGCTCAGCATAGCTCACAGAGCCCTTTCTTGTATAAAGATTAACAGCCATCGACCACTTAGAATACTCCTGGAATCTAGAAAGGCACAGTTTTCAGAATTCAAATAGTCTTTCTCAAATTTTTTCTAGCCTTAAGTTGTTTTGCTCACTGTTAGGAAAACTCATTAAAAACAACATTAGAACAGCACTAACCTGCTTTGCAAATTCAGTTACATTAAATAAACTTCATTTTCTCTTCGCTAACTGAAATTGTTCACAGAGAATCTCTAAGCCTCCTCTGTTGCAAAAACCCTATTATTCTATTCTCTCCTGGATGCTGAAGTTTTGTTGAGTTAATGGTATCTCTCTGGGTGCTACTTCCAACTGGTTGAACACCACTGTTATCTCTCTCTATCCCAAAATGGGAATGCACTGGGGAAATAAATCACCCCTCCCTCTCTGCACAAGTATTTGACTCTCCTCATTTCCAGAGTTCATGAAAGCTATAATTAACCCATATGGACTCTATTAACATGGTTTCTAGGACTTTGGAAAAGGTTTGGGGAAATGGGGCAGGTCTAAGGATAGAGATAAGCTTACTCTCAACATCTACTGCAAACACTTTCAAGCAGAAAAGGACACAAACTCCTCCACAAATAACGCAAATAATAGAGTCAGCCAATAGAGGTGTAAACAAGGCAGAACAGTTAGTGACATCTTTCTTTTAAAGTTTTTGAAATTGCAAGAGTGTCTTAGAGTGGCAGGGGATACAGTCAAGACTTTTACTGGGTTGGTTTTTCACTTTGTCAACTACAAATTGACACTTGCCACAGGCACGTGCCATCTACCGCTACAAGGATTAAGTCATATGCTGCTGCAGCTGCTGACCTTCATCACCGCTGAGAGGAGTTGAGGGTGGAGAGCAGAAACGAGGCACTCTGTGCCTGGGGGGCGGTGGGGGGGAAGCTGGCAGGACAGGTCTTCGGATAGTTAGATACTTCAGGAATGGATCTTGTGAGCCTGATTCTTGTATTGCCTCGTATCTAGAAAAACACTAAAATCCTACATGGTGATGACTATTCCTTGTGACTAGCAAAAGTTTCACGAGACTAGTAGAAACCTTTGGAGAAATATGTGCTTGACTGTTTGCATCCTCCCTTCTCCAAAATCACATACATACTGACCTTCTCTCTGTGTCTCTTTGGAAAGCAGTTTCTCAGAGCTATCTGAGGTGCTAGCTTTTGGGCTGCAGTCCTCATTTTGCCCCAAATAAAACTTATAACTCTCACATGTGCATATTTTTAAGTCGACAAATTGCACCTCTAGGAATAGTGCTTTTATTTTACTAATTTGACAAACATTGACTGAGCACCCACCTTTCGCAAAGCACCATGTCAAAAATTCTGATGATGTGACAGATTGCATTTCCAACTCAACCATAAAATTAACTCCCATCCCACATAACTCCTAAGATGCAACTTTAGCACTCTTATTGGCTAAGGCGGTCTATAGTCCCTCCTCCTTGCAATCAGATGGACTGTGTGACTCTTGTGATCAGAGGATTGTGGAAACGACACAAACTTCCGAGGTTAGGGCATAATGGGAGAGACAGCTTCCACCTTGCCCACTGGAATCTTCTCCCAAAGCTTTCGGCTGCCATGTAAGCAGCCTTACTACTCTGAGGCTGCCATGCTGGGAGGAAGTTCAAACCAGCTCCTGTGGAGAAACCACAAGGACAAGGCCCGAGATGATGTGAAGTCTAATAGACATGAGCCGCCCTCAGCTGCTCCAGTCCCCACTCCCACTACAGCTGCATGCCAGACCCTAAGCCAGAGCTGCCACACCAAGCGCTCCCCAAATTCCTGACTCATAGAGACCATGAAGTGGAAGGAAATGATTATTGTCCTAAGCCGTTTGAAATCCAGGTGGGAAGACCAAATACACATAAGGAGAACAAAAGAGTAAATGACTGGAAATGATGGAACTGAAAGGCTAGCAAAGGGGTAAGTATGGGAACAGACAGACTTAGATTTTCAAACTGGTATGGTGAAGCCTCCTTCAAATCTTAGACCTGTCACATGTGGCTGAGAGTCCCAACAGGGCTTGAAGACCAAACAGTTGTCAAGGAATGGGATAATTTTTACATCCAGCTTCTGATTTGCAGAAATTCCAAGTCTGAAGTATTGTGAATTCACATTAGCATTTTTATGAGAATAAAAATGATCATTTTCATGAATTATGTTATTTGATTATAAAACTCCAATAGATTTTCAATTGGTCCAACTTACAATTCTGCTGAATCATTTATTTTTTTAAAAAATGTAAATGTCTGGCTCAAATTATCAAATACATGTAAGCATATTTTGGGCAGAAAAGCAATATAGTAAACTGACAGAAAAATTATAGGACATAATCCATGACATGAAGTGGTTTAAGATTTCACTGGTCATTTTAAACAGAATCACACACAAACATGCATAAATAGTTAGCAACAGTAAGGAAGAAATGGTAAGTACACAGGGTTAAGATACAAAGTAAATATGGAGTTTAATTTTAATACATTATCTGTCTTAAAGTCATGTTTGCCTCAGTCTACCCTTGCCTGTACGCTTTTTATGGTTTTGACCTAGACCTGATAACAAAAATCCAAGTTCAACTAGGTTAGGTCTCCCATTTTATATGCCCTGATCTTTATCATAAAGATGAAAAAAAAAAAAAAACAACAACTTTTCCTGCACCACGAACTTTACCTAGAATGTCTTCAAATACCTAGAGTAGCAGTTCTCAAAATGTACTTCATAGAACATTGTTAAAATGTCTTACCAAAAAATTGAATGAGATAAATTCTTCATATTATGTCCTTACAATGCACATTAATATATCTTAAAGACTCTGAAAGTCCTGCAGTTAAGACATCTACAAAACTGATTAATCATGGGTTTTCTAAATTTTTGAACATAGAAACTTCCCCTCCTTCCCTGCCCACCTCTTTCTTTCTTTTTATTGTGGGGGAGGGGAGTGTCATTTTTTCACATAATATTTATTAAAACATTTTAGGCACTGCTGCTTTATGGCAAAAAGTGATAAAGTGCTGTGAGTTTTACCTTTTTTTTTTGTCTTACCTATATGGCCTTGTGTAACTTAGCTAACTCTTCTGAGCTGTTCAACTGCAAAGGAGGAATAGAGATAAGAAATTCAACCTTACAGAGTTCTTGTGAGGTGATAGATAAGTTACAGATTTTGTTTCCCTTTCCTTTTTTTTTTTTTCATTTATTTTTATTAGTTGGAGGTTAATTACTTTACAATATTGTAGTGGTTTTTGCCATACATTGACATGAATCAGCCATGGATTTACATGTGTTCCCCATGCTGAACCCTCCTGCCACCTCCCTCCCCATCCCATCACCCTGGGTCATCCCAGCACACCAGCCCCGAGCACTTATTTCATGCATCCAACCTGGACTGGAGATCTGTTTCACCCTTGATAATATATAGGTTTCGATGCTGTTCTCTCAGATCATCCCACCCTCACCTTCTCCCATAGAGTCCAAAAGTCTGTTCTATACATCTGAGTCTCTTTTTCTGTCTTGCATATAGCGTTATTGTTACCATATATATGCATTCCATATATATGCATTAGTATACTGTATTGGTCTTTATCTTTCTGGCTTACTTTACTCTGTATAATGGGCTCCAGTTTCATCCATCTCATTAGAACTGATTCAAATGCATTCTTTTTAATGGCTGAGTAATATTCCATGGTGTATATGTACCACAGCTTCCTTATCCATTCGTCTGCTGATGGGCATCTAGGTTGCTTCCATGTCCTGGCTATTATAAGCAGTGCTGTGATGACCATGGGGTGCACGTGTCTCTTTCAGATCTGGTTTCCTTGGTGTGTATGCCCAGGAGTGGGATTGCTGGGTCATATGGCAGTTCTATTTCCAGTTTTTTAAGAAATCTCCACACTGTTCTCCATAGCGGCTGTACTAGTTTGCATTCCCACCAACAGTGTAGGAGGGTTCCCTTTTCTCCACACCCTCTCCAGCATTTATTGCTTGTAGACTTTTGGATAGCAGCCATCCTGACTGGCGTGTAATGGTACCTCATTGTGGTTTTGATTTGCATTTCTCTGAGAATGAGTGATGTTGAGCATCTTTTCATGTGTTTGTTAGTCATCTGTATGTCTTCTTTGGAGAAATGTCTGTTTAGATCTTTGGCCCATTTTTTGATTGGGTCATTTATTTTTCTGGAATTGAGCTGCAGGAGTTGCTTGTATATTTTTGAGATTAATCCTTTGTCTGTTTCTTCATTTGCTATTATTTTCTCCCATTCTGAAGGCTGTCTTTCACCTTGCTTATAGTTTCCTTTGTTGTGCAAGAGCTTTTAATTTTCATTAGGTCCCATTTGTTTATTTTTGCTTTTATTTCCAATATTCTGGGAGGTGGGTCATAGAGGATCCTGCTGTGATTTATGTCGTAGAGTGTTTTGCATATGTTCTCCTCTAGGAGTTTTATAGTTTCTGGTCTTACATTTAGATCTTTAATCCATTTTGAGTTTATTTTTGTGTATGGTGTTAGAAAGTGTTCTAGTTTCATTTTTTTACAAGTGGTTGACCAGTTTTCCCAGCACCACTTGTTAAAGAGGTTGTCTTTTCTCCATTGTATATCCTTGCCTCCTTTGTCGAAGACAAGGTGTCCTTAGGTAGGTGGATTCATCTCTGGGCTTTCTTGTTTCCCTTTCCTTAGAGAATTAACCTCCCCTTAGAGGTTGGACCAGAGCAGACCTTTCTGGCTTGTGTTAGTGTTGCTCCTTGTACCTAATATTGAACAAATCACAAATCATGCTCCTACATAGGGATTCTGGACCCAAAAGGAAATAAAACGTGGCCAAAATTTTTTCCCTGTTTGAGTCCTCTGGCTTAGACCCCTGACAATTCCAGACTGCCTGGGTTCAAATCCCATTTTCACCATTTATTAGCTGCATGGCCTAGGGGAGCTACTTAACTCTATGTCCCAGTTTCTCCCTCTGTAGAATGGGAACAAGAGGAGTAGCCACACCATAGGAATGTTATGAATATTAAACAACACTTTGAATAGAGCCTAGAATGTGATGTGATGTTAATTATTACAGACTTATAAATAAAGAGGTAGGTATAAAATTGAGTAACTGGCTCTACTTTAGATCTCAAATAGCCAAATAGTTGAGGTAAAATTATTTTGGTGTTATACTGTGCTTTCTTTTTGGAACTATGTCAATTTTCCACTTTGTTAGCTTGAACCTGACCTCAGAAATGACACTGCCACTATGATCTTTTTGAATCATCTGTAATTTCTTTGTCCCACTCTTTCAGGCTCTCAAGATTTGGGAGGTCCAAAAAAATTAGATAAATTTTTCTATATTACCCTGACAGATTCTGTTAACCCTCATAGAACAAGTTGATATCTTTCTAATACATAATGATTGCATTTAATGAGAGGAAATTTGGCTGAGAATAGTTGTCACCATGGATATGCAGGCATAAGAAGCTGGTAGCGTGCAGAATGGGCACCATGAAAATTTCACAAGGTTGAAATCAGGGCAAAACTCAGCATGGAGAATGAGCTGGAAGAATGCTCTTAGCACAATGGTTATTAATATCTGCTAAAGAACCTGACCTTTGTTGCTGTAAACAAGACCAGATAATTACACATTCATTCTAAGAAGAACTTTTGAGATGAAAATTGAGGCATTTGTCAAAGGGAACAGGAAAGTAATTTGTACTCAACTGAAACACGGAGTTTTAGTCTTAATATGACAGCTTTGCCCCTTGTCAGGAAAGATTTGTTACTTTAGGTAATGATTATAATTAGCCTTCTCATCCATGAAGGCTCTTATCCTCTCATTTTCTAGAAAAAAAGGTTGAAAAGGAATAAGCTATGTACAAATAGTCTTTGGGAGGGAGATACTTTTCCCACTTTTGGGGGGTTGGGTTTGTTATTCACCTCAATAATTTATCCACGATGAAAGGAACTTTGGGGTCTTAGAATCACAGGCAAATCAGGTGACCAACCTCCAGCACTGGACCCACTTTTTTTCCCTCTGCTGACTCACAAGCAGGCGAACAAATAAACAAACATCAAAGGAAGTATCAAACCTAGTTTGTTTATGGTTAGGCCTCTCTGGGGTGACTGGTTGACCCAGTCTTCTCTTGAAGGTAAAATGTTTTTCCAGGGAGGCAGTTCATCAGACTTACCAAGGTTTAAAGGAAATCTTTTAACCAAAACTTGATTTCCCCCTCAATTCTTTTAGTTGCACACCCAAAGATATAGAGGTTGATGTAAAAAATGGTGTGATGTAAATAAATAAAAGCACAAAAAAATGACTCATTTCCAAGTCAAATTTCATTTTAATTCTTTGGAGTTAATATCTCGTCCCTTTACATTTTTCTTTCCATTCCTGTCTTTTTAGAATAAGTGAAAGTTAGCACCAAATCAATGACATAACTGACTTTCATCCAGGTAGAGCAGTCAGCAGCACTGGGTTAACTCTGCTAATACGGCTGACATTATCACAGAGGTATACCTGAGTGGCTGTCGTTAAGGAGACAGACCATACCCAAGCTCTTCCATCTTCTGTCTGACAGGCGTTAGATTTTGTACTTCATGGGTGCTATGAAAGGGTCTAGGAATGAGATTCCTAACTGTGATCAGTTAAAGAAGATAAATAGCATTCTCAGTTTTATATGGTGTATCCAGGCCCTGAAATAGATGAACCTCTATATATACACATTAATGGGCAAATGATCCATATTGACAATAACTGCCGTTCGAGTAGAAGGTGAAAGTGAATCCTTGGGTCTGCATTTTCCAGATGATTCAGAAAGTAAAATTGGAGCAGTTTCAGCAGGAAGGTAAGGTGCAGCTTTTAGGGCAAGTAGAAGTGGGCAGTAGGCAAGCATGTGGTCTTTTGTCAAGAAATTCAAACTATTCCACTGGACCACAGGTTTAGTGAAAAGATGGTCAGGGACAAGACAGGAAAGCTGGCTGAGATTGGATTGTGGAGGTCTTAACATTTCCAACAGACGTATTTGGGGATCTAATTTCAGATAATGGGCAGACACTGAAAGCTTATTAATACTGCAACATAAGGTTAGGATGGTTTGCCCTAGTGTAAGAATTAAACAAGGGTTTTTCAATTATTCAGTTTGATCACGGATGAGAATTTGATTGTTTCCAGGAACGGACGCTCAAGGCAAATTGGCCAGGCTTCTTTCCTGCCTGGCAGGTATAGGAAAGGAGTTGAGGGGACGGAGGGGACAGCTTGTGGTTTGGGTGCAACAGACCTGGCTTCAAGTTAAATCTCGAAATCTTGGCTACCTTCCTGCTGGTTGACTTTGGGCATTTCCCTAACTCTTCTGAGACCTGCTTTTCTCATCTATAAAATGGAGATACAGTATTAAACTCCTGGTGTTAGAAGTGCTATGAGGAGTTTCTGGATCATAGTTTGCACTCAATGAATAACAGCTACTTTGTGATTATTACCATCAGCAGTTGTCTCACACACAAGCTTAAAAATTATGGCTGGATCAATTCTCATTTATTAGCCACCAGTGGGTTTCATTTGTGTGTGTGTGTGTGTGTGCCCAAAAATGCTTACTAAAAATGTCTGCTTAGCAGTGAGCAACAAAGTCATCTATCTGTAGATCAACATATTCTAGGTGGAGAGATGTGCTGTGTGGGAAGCACTTTTCCTCCACAGAGGGTAGCAGCAGCTGAGAACCCATCATTTTCATTGATAGCCTGGCTTCTACTTCATTGATTCTCTCTCAATCAATGAGATTCCATGGAAAGGAGACAGCAGTGACCTGGGCACTCCAGGAGCGAAATTCACTCTCACTCTCACCTCTGTGGATGCATCAGTGAATGGTAGAAAGCAGCTGACCATTGGGTCACACAGACCTGGTTTCAAATTCTGACTATGCAACCTACCAGCTGAACGTCCCCACGCAAGTTGCTTAGACTTTGAGCCTCACAAGTTTCACTTTTAAAATAAGGATAATCATCCTTTGAGGACTGTTGTGGGATTAAACGAGCTAGATGAAGATCCTGATTTTAAGAAAACCCCCAATACACAGCAAGTGCATACATGTGTACTCAGTCGTGTGACTCTTTGCGACCCCATGGTCTGCAGCCCACCAGGCTTCTGTGTCCATGGAATTTTCCAGGCAAGAACACTGGAGTGGGTTGCCATTTCCTCCTCCAGGGGATCTTCCCAAGCCAGGGGTCGAATCCATGTCTCCTGGGTTTCCTACATTGGTGGGTGGATTCTTTACCACTGCGCCACCTGGGAAGCCCCACAATGCATAGCAGCAGTGACTAATCTCTTCTTTCTTCCACGCTCTTCCTTTCTACCTGCCTTCATCTCAGTCTTTCAGAAAAGACCATGATCCTATGTAGCCCAAGAGAGCTGGAAATGAAAGGAGAAATTCTTGTTCCCTTCTTATCCCCTACTAGGCCTCACTGTCAACCTACCTAAAGCAGTTTCTCCCTTGCTACCCAAAGGGGGACACTCTATGCTAATTCTGTGCTGGTCATCCTAGATTAAACTCTTAGATGACGACCCAACTGATACAGGCCCAAGCAGAGTAAAATACTTGATAATGAGATAAGTCTCCTTTGGAATCTGAAGAAAGGTAAGAGGTGTGTCAGTGAAAGGATATGAGAAGAAAAACTCAAAAATGGGAGGAGAAAATAAAATAACAAAATTTTAAGGCAATGTTTTAAATAATTACTCATTTATTAACTATAGAAAGGGATTTTCTTAAGCTAATTGCCCTTTGAAAGTTGCCATATTACAAGTAATAGACCAGCCATAAAGTTTAGATTCCACCACCAAACTACCACACAATTGCACTCATCTCATACGCTAGTAAACTGATGCCAAAATTCTCCAAGCCAGACTTCAACAGGACATGAACCATGAATTTACAAATGTTCACGCTGGATTTAGAAAAGGCAGAGGAACCAGAAATAAATTGCAACATCTGTTGGATCATTGAAAAAGCAAGAGAGTTCCAGAAAAAAACATCTACTTCTGCTTTATTGATTATGCCAAAGCCTTTGACTGTGTGGATCACCACAAACTGTAGAAAATTCTGGAAGATGGGAATACCAGACCACCTGACTTGCCTCTTGAGAAATCTGTATGCAGGTCAGGAAGCAACAGTTAGAACTGGACATGGAACAACAGACTGATTCCAAATAGGGAAAGGCGTATGTCAAGGCTGTATATTGTCGCCCTGCTTATTTAACTTATATGCAGAGTACATCATGAGAAACACTGGGCTGGATGAAGCACAAGCTGGAATCAAGATTGCTGGGAGAAATATCAATAACCTCAGATATGCAGATGATGCCACACTTATGGCAGAAAGTAAAGAAGAACTAAAGAGCCTCTTGATGGAAGTAAAAGAGGAGAGTGAAAAAGCTGGCTTAAAGTTCAACATTCAGAAAACTAAGATCACGGCCTCTGGTCCCATCACTTCATGGCAAATAGATGGGGAAACAGTGACAGACTTTAGTTTTGGGGGCTCAAAAATCACTGCAGATGGTGACAGACACCATGAAATTAAAAGATGCTTGCTCCTTGGAAGAAAAGCTATGACCAACCTAGACAGCATATTAAAAAGCAGAACCATTACTTTGCCAACAAACGTTCATCTAGTCAAAGCTATGATTTTTCCAGTAGTCATGTATTGATGTGAGATTTGAACTATAAAGAAAGCTGGGCACTGAAGAATTGATGCTTTTGAACTGTGATATTGGAGAAGACTCTTCAGAGTCCCTTGGACTGCAAGGATATTCAACCAGTAATTCCTAAAAGAAATCAGTCCTGAATATTCACTGGAAGGACTGATGCTGAAGCTGAAACTCCGATACCTTGGCCACCTGATGCTAAGAACTGACTCATTTGAAAAGACCCTGATGCTGGGAAAGATTGAAGGTGGGAGGAGAAGGTGATGACAGAGGATGAGATGTTTGTATGGTATTGCCAACTCAATGGACATGAGTTTGAGTAAATTCTGGGAGTTGGTGATGGACAGGGAGGCCTGGCATGCTGCAGTCCATGTGGTCACAAAGAGTCAGACACGACTGAGCAGCTGAATTGAACTGACCCGGAGGGGAAATTTGACACCTATTATGGCCTTGTGAGAAAAACTCATTTTATTACACAGAGTCAGCTACTTAAAAAATTAGCAGGATCTTTCCCTTCAGTTATTCAAATATAATCCACTTCTCTAGGATGACTGAGGATGAAGTTATAGGCAGACCATGAGCACAGACCAATGCCTTAATTGGTTATTAATATATGGTCACTGCTATTTTTAGAGATTACTGGTGTTTGGATAGCTACCTCAGAAACAGAGTCTGGATTTCATAGCTGTATTCTATCACACACAAAACCAGAGAGTGATGGGTAATAAGTTGGACCACGATGCCATTTCTGGAAAGCCCCAGATGCATTTGTTATAGCTTGAAAAGTCATACTGGAAAGTTTCCTGGTAATTCCATTCATCTTGAATGTTAATAATTAATCCATCAGGAAACTGCTCTGACTATAACTCAGTGGCAAAACTCAACACCTCTTGGTGTTCAACTTGGTTAGGAAATTAATTTGATAAGGTGTCTTTCAAATTTGGCAAGACTTTAGGTATAGTTAAAGGATAAGAAGTTATGTATTGAATAGTTTTAAAGAATTAAAATGGGCATTCCTTCCATAATTCTTCCATCACATTTGATAGCTGATAAACTAAACTCTTAGACTGGAAGTTCTCCCTATGTAATTAATGGGAGTGTTTATCACTGATGCCTTAAAATAACTTGGTTATTCAGTTCCATTTATAGAAGGATAAAACAGTCAGCAGGCTTGAGACCAATAAAAGGTTAGTTTTGAGCATTATATTTACAACCTGAGAACTGAAGTAACTCTCCACCCCTGAACAGTCTCCCACTCAGAATTAGGAACAACAAGCTTCAAGTCATTGAGTGCCTGTATGGAAAAAATTCTAAGCTATGGAAACAGTGTCCCTGTGGAATTTCCGAGTGGCACCCAGGTGGGCCTCCTCCCCTATGTGAATGCTTTGCAACATCACAGAGGTAAGCAGTACCAAAGCTTATGGATGATTTGATAGCTGTAAACAAATAACCTTGTTCTGAATCTAGCCACCCTCTCCCAGACGCAGCTAGGTCTGAAAATAGCAGCTGAAGGAGCCTCCTCCCTAGTTGGCCCCAATGCTGTCCAGACAGAGGGCTCTTCTGTTTCCACTAGAATGAGCCAGGAATAAAAACTCCATCCATCTGAGAATGCCTGGAATAATTTCAGCATTGGGAAGACAAAAAGAAAAGAAGTCTCAGGGTTTCACTGATAAGGATCTAGGTTTAAGGACGGGAAGTGCTGTCCCCCAGAGATCACTTCTACTTGTTCCTCAAGCACCAAATACTTGCTGAGACACCAAAAACAACTGAGCCCCAACCCGAGCCCTCAGATGGCACATGTTCAGTTCAGTTCAGTCGCTCAGTCGTGCCGACTCTTTGCGACCCCATGAACCGCAGCACGCCAGGCCTCCCTGTCTATCACCAACTCTCGGAGTTCACCCAAACTCATGTCCATTGAGTCGGCGATGCCATCCAGCCATCTCATCCTCTGTCGTCCCCTTCTCCTCCTGCCCTCAATATTTACCAGCATCAGGGTCTTTTCAAATGAGTCAGCTCTTCACATGAGGTGGCCAAATTATTGGAGTTTCAGCTTCAACATCAGTCCTTCCAATGAACACCCAGGACTGGTCTCCTATAGGATGGACTGGTTGGATCTTCTTGCAGTCCAAGGGACTCTCAAGAGTCTTCTCCAACACCACAGTTCAAAAGCATCAATTCTTCGGCGCTCAGCTTTCTTTATAGTCCAACTCTCACATCCATACATGACCACTGGAAAAACCATGGCCTTGACTAGACGGACCTTTGCTGACAAAGTAATGTCTCTGCTTTTTAATATGCTGTCTAGATTGGTCATAACTTTCCTTCCAAGGAGTAAGTGTCTTTTAATTTCATGGCTGCAGTCACCATCTGCAGTGATTTTGGAGCCCAGAAAAATAAATTCAGCCACTGTTTCCCCATCTATTTCCCATGAAGTGATGGGACTGGATGCCATGATCTTAGTTTTCTGAATGTTGAGCTTTAAACCAACTTTTTCACTCTCCTCTTTCACTTTCATCAAGAGGCTATTTAGTTCTCTAGGGCACATGTGGTTAGAACATTTGCCACAGGGGGAGAATTTCTCAATTAAGCTAAAGGAAAACCACTGTGCCCCAATTCTCAGATGATGGCAATGAGGATTTAAGTGATACAATTAATCATATTTGCATTAATATTTAGAAGATGAACCACTCATTTTTGCCACAAATAGCACAGCATTTAGCAATTTGGTTGAGAATATGAAGTAACCATTGGTAATTTATTATCTATTTTATAAAGATAATATGTTCAAGATGTGATGTATTAGCTCACTTCTCCAGAATTGATCTCGATGGTATGGAAGAGAGCCAAGGAAATAGGCAAGAAGCCATTCAAGTGATGCCTGAGCAACTGAAATATATGTCACAAACTACATGCCCTCTTAAGCTCTCAACTCACAGGAGAGGGTCTTAGGGTGCCCCTCAGGATATACATATTTTTGTTTTAGACACAATTCTAATAACAAACTGGAAGCAGATGATTGCAAAGAGAGAAAAAGGATGTTTTTAGGATAACACAACTGAAAGCAAGAAGTGATGGAGAACTGATAATGATAGAGGAAACCAATCTATAAAAATGGCAGGAAAAATAACTCAATATTTTATCAGTGTGGGGCAATTCTGTGTTGGGCAAAGTTAAAAATAGTTAAGCAAAACACAAGATTTGGTGTTCGCATTAATAACCCTCTGATACCAGGAAATATGATATCTGCATGAAGTAGACAAGTGATGTATTTTAAAGCAGTTCCAACAGAAAAAGGATAAATTATGTTAAATTCTGTCATCTTGAATATTCACTTTCATGCAATTCTAACTTCTCAGACTAATCTGCACAGATAACAGAGAAGCAGTGGAGAATCACAGTTAAGAGTGGATACAGTTGCCAGGCTGCCTGGGTTCAAATCCCAGCCATGCCACCTCCTACCTGTGTGACTTTGGGCAACTCACTTAACCTCCCTGAATCTGTTCCTTGATTGTAAAATGGGTGGTGGTAAGGATTTAATGAATTAATGTGTGTAAAGCATTAGAAGAATGCCTGGCACATAGTAAATGCTAGGTAAGCATTCTCTGAAAAGACGTTCACATTTACCAGGTACCCACTGTGTGCCAGGTACTGGATGGGCTGATATCTTTATATGCTATTACTACTTGAAGTGAGACACCAGAATTTAGCCTTAAATATTCCTCAAGCCCAATTATCAACTCTAGGAAAAGCCAATGTGACCCCTCAGGTCTAGCATTCATGTGACCTGATTTCTGTTACAGCAAAACACTGGTGTTTCTTCACCTTTTACATCTAATTTAGCTGCTATTCTGTCTCCGGAAATTACAGAGTAGTAGCTAAATTAAATGTAGCAAAATTACCTTCATTTTGCATGTGTATTCATCATCTTTTCTGCAACGATTTCAGCTCAGTTGCTATTTTATACCTTATGGAGCCAATTATCTGGGAACATGAGAATAGGCACTGCATTCATCTGAGGATAGACATTACAACTATTTGCAAGGTAAAAACAGTGCTACAGAGGTTCTAGGTCTCTAATAGAGTCAAGAAGAAATGCACAGCCATTTCTAGGCAAAAAGCAGAAGAAATTTACCTTCTGAAATAGTTCTCAAAATTGAAAAGTTATAGAATAAAATGCTATAAGCAAAAAAGTGATATTTGAATATCAAAAGTTATTTTCATTATCTACAAAATGCCTGACCACTGCTCTTCAAAACTGTCAAGATAATGAAAACCAAGAAAAAGACTCAAAGTCACATACTGGAGGTGTCAAAGCTTGATGACTAAATGTCAATACAGTGCACTGGATTTGATCCTGGAACAGAGAAAGGTTATTAATAAAATGCAGGTGCAATCTGAGTAAGAATTAGAATTTCATTAGTCGTAATGTCTACAGTACATGGGATCACAGAGTTGGACATGACCGAGTGACTGACACGCACAGTAGTAACGTACACGTGTGTAAACGTCTTTGTTTTGATCATTGTTTTTATCACAATGTAAGATGTTGGCATTGGGGAAAATGGGTGAATGGTATACAGAAAAGTTATTCTAAAATAAAATTTATTTTAAAAATATTTGCAGATCTGAAAGGCTGAGCAGTGAAAATAGCCTGGGGGGGGGGGTCTTATCAGAAGGTTAGATTTCAATCTTGCTTCTATAACCATCTAGTAGGACGGCTTGCGGTAAGTTGGTTGAGTGTTTTGAGCCTTGGTATACACTCATAAAATAGGGATGAGAACTTCCCTGGTGGAACAGTGGCTAAGAGTCCGCCTGCCAACGCAGGGGATTGCAGGTTCAATAGTCTGGAGCCGGCGAGCCGCAATTACTGAGGCCAGGGTCCTGCAGCCTGTTCTCTGCGGCAGAAGTCACTGCAGTGAGGAGCCCGTCCACCACAACTGGAGAGTAGCCCCTCCTTGCCACAGCTAGAGAAAAGCCCGGGCAGCAACGGAGACCCAGCACGGCCAAAAATAAAAGGAATAAAATAGGGATAAAAACGATTATCTGACACAGTATTATCGAAAAGAGCACATGAAAACTCACAAACCCATACAAAAGATGATCATTAATTACAAGCGTTTCAAAGCTTCTTTGAATTGCAACTTCAACCTTAAAACTAGTTAGTGAATTGACACATATTCTTTTTCACTTTTAAAAATGATCAGTAACTGATGTGGGATGCCTTCAATAAAGAAAAATTAAGTCAGATATTGATCTCATTAGAGAGTTTATATTTTCATCATCACCCTCCCCCCCCGCTTCAAAAATAGCACTGATTAGACAAACCAGTGTTTGTAGGAAATCTTTTGCACCTACTCTGGCGTGAGTGTCCCCGTGTGCAAATAGAGACTTAAACATGAGTGCGATCAATAAAAATTGGTGGATTTGATATCCTCTTTTGTGGTTGTCTGATTCTAACTGACAGTGAGACAAATTTGGGTACAGGTAAAACATCACTGTGGAAGCTCTGAGGAAATCTTTGGTGGAGAGAACAGGCGATGGGGCAACGTCTGTTGGAATTACCCTTTCCTTCATACAGGCAAGGCTGGCAAGTGGTTAAGAACACAGGTTTTTATTGACTCCCCAGATTTGAAGTCAAGCTCTGGCTCTTGCATTTTAGAGCTTGGGCAGGTAACGAGAGGGTCAGAGGGTCACCAGAGCTGGGATGAGGAGTCTGATATGGGAAATATGAAGGGAGTAGCCTATAGTGGACGTGGATGTCAGGAGAGGTGCAGGGATCAGGGAGACAAAGGAATCCAGGTGGGCTCTCGCATTTCTGGAGAGGGGGTATTTGGTCCATTGACTAAGGTAGGAAATCTTGGAAGACTGGGGGGAACGTAAGGCTTATGGTTTGAGAAACTCATGAGAAAAGATCTTTCTGGCCTAAGAGTTTATCTGAGTTAACAGGAGCTTGGAGACAAAGTAGAAGATAGAAATAGCATTCTTAAGCTCTACCACTTCCTGAGTGACTGAAGAGGCAAGTAGCTTAAGCTCTGCCTTCATTTTCTCATTTATAACATGGGAATAATGAAAGCTATCTCAGAGCTGCTGTAAGAACAAGATATTGCATACAAAGAACTACCCCTGCACCTGCCCAACTAATTTTAAGTCTTTCATTCCATGTTAGCTATTTAACTTTAATAACATAAAGCTATAATGATTTGTAGCTAAAATAAGCAACTTCCCCAAAGATACATAGCCAGAGAAGCCCAAGGTGATATTCGAACCAGAACTGCCTCTTCACATTCAGCACACAGTTTCAGAGAGAGCTGTACCCACGCTGATCTCCGTGGCCGGCAGCTTCCCAAGGTGCACAAGATCAAGTGAAGACCCTCCACCCTCCAATGTCTACAGTCCACCCCTCTCCCTGCCCACCCAACCCTTTACACTCCAAAATTCCTGGGTCACTGATATTGCCCGAGGATCTCAAGAAGGTCGAATTCACAGTGGAGAGTTATAGAAGTGCATGAGACTTGAGGAAGTCGAAATAGCAAGCTTAAGCCTTCCTTTTTTCATGAGGTAGAAGGTTAACACAGGCAAGAGCAGAATGCATTCATAGGCTGAGCAGAGGAAACTCTAGGAAGTGTGATTGATAGAGAGAGAAGATAGCAAGCGAAGGTCCCAGTGTGAAGGAAGCAGGCTAGGATGTGACAGGAGCAGAGAAGAGTTACTTCTTCCACTGAGGCTGGAAGGAGGTGAGACAGAAGCACGGGCCCTTGTGTGCTGCAGCGGGGCTTAGGAGAGAAATGTCTAAACATTCTCTAATTTCTCAGTAAAGCTGGAGGTGTGCTTTGCCCAATACACAGCAAGGCAGATGTTGAGATGCCAAAGTCTGCAGCAGAGAGAGAGATTATTCACAAGGAAGCCAAGTAAGAAGATGGAATAAAGTCTCAGATCTGCCTCCCTGGAGGGGAGGGGCTTGGGGTATTTATAAGATGCAAGTAAAGAAGCAGGGCAGCTGAAGGCATCAGAAGCATGGGGAACTGGAACGTGAAGAAAGATGATTAGGAAAAGGTGTGGGGCTTCCATGTCCTGCCTGTTATAAATAGTGCTGCAACGAACACTGGGGTACATGTGTCTTTTTGAACCTAGATATCCATCAACAGATGAGTGGATAAAGAAGTTATGGCACACATATACAATGCAATATTACTTAGTCGTAAAAGGAATGAATTTGTGTCAGTTGAACTGAGATGGAGGAATCTAAATCTGTACACCACAGGGTGCTCAACCAAGTGCTCTGTGGCAACCTAGAGAGGGGAGATGGGGTGGGGGAGGAGGGATGCTCAAGAGGGAGGAGATGCATGTATACTTCTGGCTGAGTCACACTGTTGTATGGCAGAAACTAGCATATAACATTTTAGAGCAATTATCCTCTAATTAAAAATAAATTTTAAGAACAAGAAAAGGAAAAGGTATGATAATCGTGGCTCTGTGCAGGTGCAACTAAGCTCCAGGACTCAGCACGTTCAAACATAAAGGTGCTCAGCACCAT
Organism: Muntiacus reevesi; assembly: GCF_963930625.1. NCBI lineage: Eukaryota > Metazoa > Chordata > Mammalia > Artiodactyla > Cervidae > Muntiacus > Muntiacus reevesi. The sequence goes on along the minus strand of NC_089252.1, from coordinate 160,637,056 downwards.
CTGAGGGTGGAATTTCAGCCCTGGGATGTCGAAACATCACTGAACATGTGCAGTTAGTGGGGGGTGCAATAGTCTGATCAAGTCTTAACCAGCTTATCTGCAACTAGACACAGCTGCCTCTAAGGACTTAGAAAACAGCTGGGGCATGCACCTTCTGGTTTGGGCTGAGTGCTTCTTGGAGGACATGTAAATCTTCTACAGCAACAATTAAAAGGACCCAGATTAGTGAAGGAAGATTAAGGTGAAATGGACTTGACTGATGATTACCCATGGTTTCAAAAAGGCCCAATCTGTTTGTTTAAAGATATGAAATAAGAAATTTCTTAAAAAACTAGAAATAGAAATGCCAGACCCAGCAATCCCACTTCTGGGCATACACACTGAGGAAACCAGATGGGAGAGAGACACGTGCATCCCAATGTTCATCACAGCACTGTTTATAATGGCCAGGACATGGAAGCAGCCTAGATGCCCTTCAGCAGACGAATGGATAAGGAAGCTGTGGTACATATACACCATGGAATATTACTCAGCCATTGAAAAGAATGCATTTGAATCAGTTCTAATGAGATGGATGAAACTGGAGCCCATTATACAGAGTGAAGTAAGCCAGAAAGATAAAGACCAATACAGTATACTAACGCATATATATGGAATTTAGAAAAATGGTAACGATAACCCTATATGCAAAACAGAAAAAGAGACACAGATGTACAGAACAGACTTTTGGACTCTGTGGGAGAAGGCGAGGGTGGGATGTTTCAAGAGAACAGCATCGAAACATGTATATTATCTAGGGTGAAACAGATCACCAGCCCAGGCTGGATGCATGAGACAAGAGCTCAGGCCTGGTGCCCTGGGAAGACCCCGAGGAATCAGGTAGAGAGGCAGGTGGGAGGGGGGATTGGGATGGGGAACACATGTAACTCCATGGCTGATTCATGTCAATGTATGACAAAAACCACTACAATATTGTAAAGTAATTAGCCTCCAACTAATAAAAATAAATGAAAAAATAAATAAATAAAATCAGATAATAATAATAAAAAAAAAGACATGAAATAACCACTGGCAGGCACAGAAAGGAAGCTGAACTAGAATTTATGCCTGGATATAAAAGCTGAGATGCAAAGACCAAGTCCGTAGAGACCTCGGCTGGCACTGTTACATGACTGCCTCCAGGGTGGCTGAGCGCCTGTCTGAGAAATTAGCAGAGAAGGCCAAGTCCCTCCTGTGCTTTGTGATATTTCTCTTTTCTCTGTTTTTTTTTTTTTTTTTTTTGAGGGGAGGGATGCCGTGTGACTTGTGGGATCTTAGTTCCCCAACCAGGGATTGACCCTAGACCCTTGGCAGTGAGAACACAGAGTCCAACCCACTGGATTGCCAGGGAATTCCAGGGATTTTAAAAAAATAGCCATGATCTAAAAAAACTCTGAGATCCTTAAGCTAAAATTATCCTGTCTTGTGGGGGTGATTCACTATGTAGACAGTTTGGAGCAGTTCCCTGATGAAAAGGCAACATTCGCACCATTTTGTAGACAAGTGACATCTAGAAGAGTCTCTACTGTGTGTCTTTGGGCTCTAACAATCATTCTCCTCTCAAATTAAAATGCAGCTGAATTTATAATTATATCCCTGTCTAAAAGGTGCATTCCTTTATTAGGAGAATTAATTGAGCTATCTCAGAAGAGAATATTGATTACATTGAGATTTGAGTAATAAAAATTCTTGCCAGTTTGTATCTAAAGTGAAGCTCAGAACTAGGTCACTGTTACTCACGAGAAAGCCCTGAGAAACCAAAGAGAAAAATATGACTTTGGCTCAAGGGTCAAGAAGCCAGGGCCAGAGGCATCCTTCAGTGGGGGAGATGAGCGACTGACAGCTGCCTCTAGAGAAAGTGGAGGACGTGCAGCGCTCACAATATTGGGTAGGTTAAGGGGAAAAAAATACATGAAAAAATTGTGAAAGGAAGTCTGTACAACTGGATGAGGCATTCAGACATATGATGGATTTGAAAAAATTAGGAGGCTGGAGGACAGAGAGTGTGTTTGCAGTTTCCATTCATTTTCTCTCCCTACCTCTAAGTGATTCCCTGCGTGGACCCTGCCACTACTTAACCAGCTTGTTAAATCTCCTTGATTCTCCAGTCACGCCAGTTTCTCTCATTTCCACTGCATTTTAGCTGGAATACACAACATCTCTATGTCTATGCATTAATCCACACAGCACTGTAAAGGCAAGAAGCATCTTGAAAGTGTCTGCATTTAAACGGGCTGTAGGCAGCCAGGGTTTCCTGCTTCTGATCCTAGTGAACTGAGGCAAGAGGAAGTGAGTTCGGTCTTTCCCCCCTCTTTTTAATTTAGCAAACCTGCTTGGCTACCAGCAAGGAGCTGACAGATTGCATACTGTCATCATTTAATCTTAAGACTAAAATTCAATTTTCCTTTCTCAGGATCAGAATGGGGAACAGGCTGGGGAGGGGGGGTGATAAAACACCCCCAAGACACAAGGTGACCTGTCTCAGTGGGGTGACCCCGGGCACGTGCCAGCTAATGATGCCCGTCTGTCAGCAGAGCCCAAGGGGGGAGGCCAGTCCTGACAGATGGTGGCGGGTTTGCTGATTATAGAGCTCAGATGGACCAAGGCTTGGTTTCATTCCCTGCATCAAGGTCCCTTCTGAACAGGGGCTGTTTACTTAAAACATATTCATTCCTGTTTTGTTCATCAGATCCCTAGGATAAAAATGAACCTGGGCAGCTCTTGGATTTCTGCTGCTAACTATTCAGTTCTGCTTTGTGCTACGGAAACTCATAATCCATTTTACCTCATAATTATTCATTATAAGTGAGAAATCAAATCGGAAGTGGCAAGAGTGGATGCTAGGAAAAGAAATTCAAATAGGCATCACCTTTGGTTAATGTTATGTCTCTACACGGGAAATTCAGACTTTTGTGTTACCCTGCTAAAAAAGAAACAGCAACCAAATTTAGCAAGCTGGTGTTTTCGAGCACAAAAGGGTGTCAACTGAGGAGCTTGGTTCTTGCTTTGCCTTCTGCTTGAGATATCTCAGCTTTTCTTACAGGGGTTAATGAAAAAGTAGTTTTGGGATGTTACCCTCCCAAAGTTACTGGCATTCACACCATATCACATGCAAACATTTAAGATTAGAGGTAGCAAATGCCTAGTGGTGCCTGGACAGAAGGGTCAGAAGGAAGAGAAGCAGTCTTTGAAAAAGATTCTGAGCCTCTGCCTCCAGAAACCTTGAGGAGGGAGACAGTGGCAGCTGTGAATTACAACATGCCCAAGAACTTCCTCAGGCCCCTGCAGACCAGGTCTCATGCTGTTTGGAAAAGTGACAAGGGTTATATATTCACATCCAGCTGTTGTGTTATGACTTAGCAGGCAAGAAGTCGTGGAGGTTTCTCGAGCTCCCCAGCACTGACTTATTTAGAACTCCTGTGGACAGAAGCTCAGGACTGTGGAGGAAGGGCGACATGGCAGGTGTCCTCGGCAGACACATATTCTGGAACAAGTCGTGTGAGGTATGGTTTGAGACACAGCCTCATTATCCAAGGCGAGGCTGTGTAATCCTGTGGCCAGCTGTCTTGGGAGCCTCATACGGCTGCTCCTTTCTGACACAGCCTGAGAAAAACAGCCCCTCCGTTTTTAATGATTGCAGGAGGAAATACACGAGTGAGGAAGCAGCTGCCCTCCAACTTCCTTTCCTAATTATTGTCTAGGATGGGGTCTGGTAAATTACAAATACTCAGTAAAATAACATGGTTTAGAGAAGTGAACATATAGGGAATCTGAAATCCATATTTTGTTCTTGGCTCTGCCACTAACTGGGAGACTTTGGAAGAGTTACTTTATCTCTGTGGACTTCAACTTCTGTAATGACAAAATAACAGGATTGCAACTGATAATGTTTACTGGATTCCAGGGTCAGCTAACCTTTTCTGAGTCTTTGATTGATCAGTTAGCAGTAGATTAGGAGTTAATAATCCATCTCCAAACACTATGGATTCATTTAAGAATTAATGGGTCAGGAATCTGTAATTCTGATGATCCAGATTGGGGAACGATACACTAGGTGTCCACTAGAATGAGATGGTCCTGTATCTCCTGGGAATGCAGGGTACGTTGTTGCCCAATGCAACTGCAGATGGAAAGCAGTGGAAATTCTTCTTTTCTCTTAGCATCGGTAGTATAACAAGGACCTAGCTAGCACTTTCCAATAAAACATTCTGCAAGGATGGAAATGCTCATTACCAGTGCTGTCCGAACAGTAGCTACTTTCTGAAAGTATTTACTGATCATTTAAATTGCACCTAATGTGATCAAGGAACTGAATAACTTTGCTTCATTTTAATTAATCTAAATTTAAATAACTACATGTGACTAGTATCTACCATAATGGATAATGCAATTCTACCATTAGTTTATTCTACCAATAAACTAATAAATGGTGCACTGAGGTGAAATGGAAAAAGGCCTTTATTTTACTCCCATTTCTACATTTCTGGGTAGTATGGGGCAAGGGAAAAGGTCTGTGACTCAGTTTCCTTTTCTCTCAAATTGTGATGGTAATATATACTTCACAGTATTGTTTGGGAGACTTAGAACTCTGGGAACCATAAAATGTTATATAAATGCAAGGTATTCCAAGGGCCAGTCCACTGTTGAAAGATGATCTTGCTTCAATACAAACTACAGTGGAGTCTGAGAACATGTAACCGAATGTGAGGAAACGTTGGTAAGACCAGACATGAGAAGTTGAAAATAAAGAGGAGAAAGTAAAAAGGAAACGCCAAAGAAGGCAGAGGAAAAGGGAGCAGATGAGAATGGAATGGATGGGCAAGTCAAGACCTGTGGGAAAGGGTAGTGGCAAAGAGGGGGTGGTGGACTTTCTTTTGGGGAAACTCTTCAGGGCTGAGAATTACTCATGAGGACAGGACCATGAACAGATGTCAGTTCTGAGTGGCAATAAATAGGAACATCGTCCAGTTGAATTTGGATACTTTTTTCCCCCCAAAAAATGGCAGTTTGATATCCATCTCATATACATTTCTATCCCTTTAGCTCAGGCTCTAAAAACGATTAGTTCTGGAAATGCCTGGGTTCAAATCCAAGGACTGTCACATAATAGCTGTGATCTTGGGCAAGCAAAAAACTCTCAAAGTCACACCTTCCTCATCATGAGACCATAACAGTACCTGCCTTGGAGGAGTATATGAGATACTTTATGTACAAACTAGCTCAGTCTCTGGTCACTTGGAAAACGCTTAAATTTGTAAACCAATTCAACGGACATGAATTTGAGCAGACTCCAGGAGATGGTGAAGGACAGTGAAGCCTGGTGTGCTGCGTCCACGGGATCACAAAGAGTTGGACACGACTTAGTGACTGAATAACAACAATGTTTAAATATTATATTACAATGCCTCAGACTTCCAGGCAGATCATTGAAAAAGAAACAGACTTTCACTGGATGAAATCAAACATAACACACTGCTTTCTATGGATCAATACTTTCATTTTGGGAAGCACAGCCAACTAAAGTTAGCTACCGCTTTCATTCATTCATTCATTCATTCATTCATTTTTCCCTCACCTTTTAAATGAGGGAATCTGGTTTCTTTTAACAACTTTATTTAAGTATATTTAATATAATGTAAAATTTTACCCATTTTAATGTATAACTCGTTCATTTAAACTAATATTACTATATGCTGCCAAGTGCACACCCTGTCCTCGCCACTGGGGATACCATAGTGAATAAGGTGAACAGGTTTCTGCTTTCAAAGATCTTCCAGTCTAGAGGAAAAGAGAGACAATGGACAAAGATATAACCTAAGGGCTAAGAAGGAAAAGAATAGGGTAAGCCGATGGTGATAGGCTGCTCCATCTTAGATAGCGCGTCCAGGAACATTCTCTCTGAGGAGAGGACATTTGAACAACGTGAAGAAGTGAACTGTATGAATATATGGGGAAGGAGTAGTCCCAGCAGGAAGTAGCATGTGCAAATGCCCTGGGGCAGAGGCACGCTTCTGCTCCCTCTGAGGGAAATCTAGGCTGGCAGTGTCATGTCACAGAAGCTGAATGAATGGGCAGGGGAAACAAGAGAGAAAAGACTCAAGACGTAGAGAAATCAGAGTCAGATCATACAAATTCTTGGTTTCCTAAGTGAGACTTATGAATTTTGTTCTAGGTGAGATAGGAAGCCACTGAAAGATTTGGGCAGTGAAATGACACAATCAGGTTTACATTTCAAAAGGGGCTTTCAAATTGTTGTTTGGAAAATAGTCTCTAAGAGGTAAAGAACAGGGAGACCAGTGAGGAGGTCAGTGGACCAGAGGCTCAGACCAGCATGGAATTGGTGAGAGGGGACGATGTCACAAGTACATTTTGATGACAAATTTCCTGATAACTGCATATACAATTTGAAAGAAAGAGAAGGATTTAGATAACTCTGAGGATGTTGACCTAGGTTACTCTTGATCCCACCCTTAGTGGGGGCTTTGTTAGGATGCGGGAGGCTTGAGGAGCTGGCTTGATGGGGGTGGGGAAGGTGTGAAGCTCCATTCTCTGACATTTTTATTTTTTATGCTTATTAAAAGTTCCAGTAGAAACTGGACTAGTCTACATACATACAATATATATATACATATATACTAGTCTACAACCATACAATAATATGTACATACAAGACTAGTCCATTGTATGTACTATATTGGAAAATAAAGACTTTGTAGTGGAGGACTTAAAGGATAGCCAAAGAAATTCCTAAAGCCTGGATCACCCGAGCTGAGAGCTGCACCTCAAGGGCATTCCATGGGATTCTGTATAACAAAAGAGCTAGCTGTAAAACCTCCAATCTATTCGCTGGAAATGAGCTAGGCAATGAGTAAGGCAGAAAATATATGTGGTGAAAATTAGCTTGTCCTACTTAAATGTAAGACCGAATACTATAAAATTACTAGAGGAAAACATAGGCAGAATACTCTTTGACATAAATTGAAGCAATATTTTTTGGATCTGTCTAGTAAAGGAAATAAAAGCAAAAATAAACAAATGGGACTTCATTAAACTTAGAAGCTTTTGCACAGTCAAGGAAACCATTGACAAAACAAAAAGACAACCTACTGAATGGGAGCAGATATTTGCAAATGGTATGACTGATAAGTTGGAGTTAACATCCAACATATGAACAGCTCATACTACTCAACACCAAAAAATAACACAATTAAGAAATGGGAAGAAGGACTAAACAGACATTTTTCCAAAGAGGAAATGCAGATGACCAATAGGCACATGAAAAGACACTGCTAATCATCAGGGAATTCAAATCAAAACCACAGTGAGATATTGCCTCACATCTGTCAGAATCAGTTCAGTTCAGTCACTCAGTCATGTCCGACTCTTTGTGACCCCACGAACCGCAGCACGCCAGGCCTCCCTGTCCATCACCAACTCCCAGAATTTACTCAAACTCATGTCCATTGAGTTAGCAATGCCATCCAACCATCTCATCCTCTGTCATCACCTTCTCCTCCCACCTTCAATCTTTCCCAGCATCAGGGTCTTTTCAAATGAGTCAGCTCTTTGCATCAGGTGACCAAAGTATTGGAGTCTCAGCTTCAACATCAGTCCTTCCAATGAACACCCAGGACGGATCTCCTATAGGATGGACTGGTTGGACCTCCTTGCAGTCCAAGGGACTCTCAAGAGTCTTCTCTAACACCACAGTTCAAAAGCATCAATTCTTAGGCACTCAGCTTTTTTTATAGTCCAACTCTCACATCCATGCATGACCACTGGAAAAAACCAAAGCCTTGACTAGACGGACCTTTGTTGATAAAGTAATGTCTCTGCTTTTTAATATGCTGTCTAGCCTGGTCATAACTTTCCTTCCAAGGAGTAAGCATCTTTTAATTTCATGGCTGCAGTATCCATCTGCAGTGATTTTGGAGCCCTCAAAAATAAAATCAGCCACTATTTCCACTGTTTCCCCATCTATTTGCCATGAAGTGATGGGACCAGATGCCATGATCTTAGTTTTCTGAATGTTGAGCTTTAAGCCAACATTTTCACTCTCCTCTTTCACTTTCATCAAGAGGCTATTAACAAAAAGACAACAAATAACACATTTCGGCCAGTATATGGAGAAAAGGGAGCCCTACACTGCTGAAGGAAATAAATTGGTACAGCCACTGTAGAAAACAGTACAGACATTCCTCAAAAAACTAAAAACAGAACTACTATATGACCCAGCAATTCCACTCCTGGGTATATATCTAAAAGAAATAAAAACACTAATTGAAAATGATAAATGCATCCCAATGTTCATAGCAGCATTATCTACCATGCCAATATATCAAAGAAACCTATATGTCCATCAACAGGTGAATGGATAAAGAAGATGTGGTATATACATGTGCATATATATATGTGAGTGTGTGTGTGTGTGTATGTATAAATCTATATATTTATTTGTATATATTTATACATATACAATGGAATACTTCTCAGCCATAAAATGAACAGATTTTTGTCATTTGCAACAACATGGATGAACTTGGAGGGCTTTATGTTAAGTGACTAAGTCAGATGGAGAAAGACAAATACAGTATGTTATCACTTATATGTGGAATCTAAAGAATACAACAGACTAGTGAATATAACAAAAAAGCAGCAGACTCAAGAGAGACTATACTAGTGGTTACCAGTGGGGAGTAGCAGGGAGGGGTAATATAGGGGTGGGGAAGTGGGAGGTATAAACCATTTTTGAGTATAAAACAGACTCCTGAGTATACTGTATAACATGAAGAATACAGCCAATATTTTATAATAACTATAAATGGAAAGTAAATGGAAAGTAACCTTTAAAAATTGTATAAAAATTTAATTGGTTTGTCCTATCTATTTAATGTGAGAATTTGAGAGCAGTGTGTTATAAAGAGTTCCAGTGACCTAAAAAGTTGATGAGGAAATAAATCAAGCATCAGATATCTTGCAGGCAAGAAGATAGAGAGAGATCTGTTTGAAAACAAGTATCTTCTCGCTGTTTTATTGCAAGAAAACAAACGAGTCACAGCAGGCAGACTACAGGATTATTTTTCATTTAACACCAAGACACTTCTTGAATTTTTAAAAATGCTTCTTGGTACAAAAATCCAAAGTTGGTTGGTAAAACTGAATGTGTTTTGAAAAGGATTAAGTGTAATTCAGTATTTGTTCATTTCTCAATTCAGTAGTTAAGTCTTCAAGACAGGTCTGTATTTCAGAGTAGAACTTCAGTAGATTTCAACTGCTGGGAGTTTATTTATTTGGAATGTCAGAGAAACAATTTTTATTACTCCTTATCCTTTCAGAAATCAGCTCCATGAATCTTAACTAGACAAATGCCTCCACTGAGTGGATGAGTTTGATAGTGAGATCCACACAATTATATAAACATTCAATAAGACATCAGAAGTTCTTACTCAAGTTTATCACCATGTGAAGCAGTGCACAGTATTCAAACAAGGAGGGGAACTCTATAGGATGCATTTAGAATGCATAGAGAATTTCTTTGATGCATCTCCTGGTGGCGGTGGGGTCATGGGGGAAGTATCAAACTCTTTCCTTTTGTAGTTGTGTAGTTGGGGAATCCTCTGTAAAACCTAAACACATTGTTCCAATCAATCAACAAATATGTTCTGGCACTGGCTATCTTATGGTTTAAAGCTAGTCAAAGCTATGGTTTTTCCAGTAGTCATGTATAAATGTGAGAGTTGGACCATAAAGAAACTTGAGCACCAAAGAATTGATGCTTTTGAACTGCAGTGTTGGAGAAGACTTTTTAGAGTCCCTTGGACTGCAAGGAGATCAAACCAGTCCATCCTAAAGGAAATCAGTCCTGAATATTCATTGGAAGGACTGATGCTGAAGCTCCAATACTTTGGCCGCCTGATGCAAAGAGCTGACTCATTAGAAAAGACCCTGATGCAGGGAGGGATTGGGGGCAGGAGGAGAAGGGGACGACAGAGGATGAGATGGTTGGGTGGCATCACCGATTCAATGGACATGAGTTTGAGCAAGCTCCTGGAGTTGGTGATTGACAGGGAAGCCTGGCGTGCTGCAGCCCATGGGGTCACAGTCAGACACGACTGAGCGACTGAACTGAACTGATATGCACTGACTGAGCTTTATCTGACACTCCTTTTGAGAAAAGAAGAATTTGTATAACCACTCTATGTACTTTTGTGATGCATCTACACAGTGTATTTCTGTATACTTGTGTGATGCCATCTTTAAATGGAAATCAATATTCTATCTAAGCCCTGGACTAACATATGTCTTGACAAACATGTCCCAATACAATAGGAAAGTCGACTGTGAATAATTATGCCAAAGCACTCTATGGTTTTCACAAGAATATGGTTAAATAATTAGCCTTTCCTTTTTCCTTCTTATTCTTTGTTCATATTTCCAACATACTTAACCAGAAAGTAGTGAAAAATTATTGCGTTTTAGCCTCTGTAGCTCATTTCATTCATTAGCCCACAATAGTTTAATCTTTTATTTACAGGGATTCTTCTGAGAAGATTCACGTCACATTATTCTACTTAGGAAATGTAATAACACATAATATGACATATTTAGATAATCTCTGAAGCACAAAATAATTTTCTGCCATGTAGTCTTGAAAACCCTGATCAGACCCTTCCCTAAAGGAATGAAAACATTTTAGTCAATTATATACATATATGTGTGTGTGTGTTCATATATAATACATTAAATATGTGAAAGTATTTGTATAATATATAAAAATTTTATCTGTTAAAATATCTCCCTTGCTTTATATGTATACATGTTTACATATATAGATATAATAAATCAGGAGTTTTGTGTGAAATAACTTCTGTAACTTGATTTATAAGAATGGTATAATATTGGATTATTTTATAATTTGTTTTAATCTCAAAAACATGATTCTGAGATTTTTCAATGTGATTACATATGGATGCACTTGATTCTTTTATCAACTACATGATATTTCATATTTGGGATATGCCATAATTTGTTTCATGATTTGAGCAACATAATGAAATCCTCCTTGTACAAGCCTCTCTGTCCACATGTACTGCTCAGGGTAAATGTGTCTAGTTCATGTGTCCACAGACATATACACATATACACACATAATTCTGTATTAAGAATTTATGTTTGTGAATGAATAATCAGTTATCATGTCATTACTGAGATGTTCATCCCTTCCCCACTAAGTCAAAGTTCTATGGTTCTTATACTAAACCAGACCTTCTAGTCTGTTCTATGGTTCTATTTATCTACAAAGTCATGTTGTTTTCATTAGTATACTTTATAATAACATATTTTAAAAGTTTAAAAATCACCTTGGCCATTTTGCATATATACTCTTCCATGAAAAATGCTGTGGCAGTCTTGATTGGGAATCCATTGTATCTGAAGACAAATTTGGGAGGAACTTTCCTCATTACAATATTGAATCCTTAAATTCACAAGTCATTCTCCATTTACTCAAACCTTATTCTACGGCTTTCAGTATATATTTATATCCTTCTCTGTAAAGTTCCTATATTTGTGTGAAGCTTATTCTTGACTACTACTTAGTTGCTGTGGCAATTGTAAATCTGAATTATCTTTTAAAAATTATGTTTTCTAATGGTTCTTGTTGGTGGATAGAAAAGCTAGCACTCCTATATTCACTGTAGCACTGTTCACAATAGCCTACATGCGGAAACACCCTGAATGTCCACCTAAAAATAAATGCATAAAGAAAATGTGGTATATACATACAATGGAAAGCTCTTCAGCTTTTGAAAAGGAAATTCTGCAACATGCAAAAATATGGATAAACTTCGAAAACATTAAGCTAAGTGAAATAAGCCAGTCACAGAAAAAAGTACTGCAACCATTCCATTGATATGAGGCATCGAAAGTACATAGTCAAATTCAGGAAAGCAAAGAATGGAACAGTGGTGACCAACCACTGGAGGGAGGGGAATGTGGAGTCATAATCAACAAGCATAAAGTTTCAGTCAAGCAAGATGAACAAGCTCTAGATATCTGCTATACAGCACTCCCAGTCAACAATAATGTATTGCACACTTAAAAATTTGTTCAAAGGGTAGATCTTGTGTTAAGCATTTTACAGTACTACAATAAAAAAGAAAACCTATTGCTTTTTGTATGTTGATTGCCAACTCTGCCTCTTTGATGAGCTATTTTTAGTTGTAATAGAATGTATGTTGATTGCCTTAGATTTCAAAGGTAGACAGTCATATCATCTGCCAAATTCTATCTTCTCCTTTTCAATAATTACACCTCATTTCCTTTGCCTTATTTTGATGGCCACAGCCATCTGTTGGATAATATCCTGAGAGATGACACTGCTGTTTAAACCAAATTAACTCTACTATTTCCCTCTTAAGTACGATGTTTGCTAAAGCTGTTCACTTAGCCTCTATAAGGAAATTTCCTTGATTTTCTAGTTCCTGAAGGGCATTTTTCCCTCTTTGTCATGAATGGGTTATATCTGATTGAATATTCAATTCAGTTTTTCTGATATAATCATCCAACTTATCCTCTTTTAATTTAGTGAATTACTTTGATAGATGCTGAAAAGTTGAAATTCTTTTTGCACGACTTGACATTGATTTGTTAATGTCCTGCTGGATTCAATTTACTGAGTATGTCGTAGGATTTTTGCACTTGCATTTATGTGTTTGAAGCAAATGAAGTTGTTTTCTGCCTCAGTGCCTAGGCCTGTTGGTCCCTCAGCTAAAACTTTCTTCTCCTGATCCTTGAGTAGCTGGTTCTTCCTCTCTGTTCAGTTCTTAGTTCAGAGGTCATCTTCTCTGCTGTCCCTCCCTGTCTTTACCATTTAATATTTCCCCTATTCCTATCCTGTGCTTAAACATTCCTGTTTCATTTTCCTCAGGGCACGCATCACTATTAAACCATCTCCTCCTTCCCTTTTTCCTGTCCTTCCTCCCCCCTTCCTTCCTTCATTCCTTCTCCCCTCTCTCCTTTCTCTCTTTTCTGTCTTCTCCAAAAGAATGTAAAGCTCCACGAGGGTAGCATGTGTTTAGTGAGTCCATCTTGGCCTTCCTGGGTCTGGGCATCATAAACACCACATACTCCCAGGTGGCAGAAGTGCAGAGGGGCTTAAATAACGAGCTGTGTGGTCTTGAGCAAAGTAATTAAACTTGCTCAGTTCTGTTCTCCCATAGGTAAAATGGGAATAATCACACAAACATAGTACAATCTCTTTAAGGATTAAAGGAGTCAACATATTGTAACATGAATTTCAACACCTGGGACACAGTTGGAAGGCACTCACGGTTGGTTTCCCAACTCAGCTGTTTCCCTTACGGTTGTAATGAGAAGATAGAAGGGAACAGAGAATAGGGCCCAGAGAATGCTGTGTGGAGTTTGGCACGTTTTCTGGCACAGAATTGCTGCATGTGGTAAGGCACAGCTTTCTGGTGCTGCAAGCACTTCTCTGTACCTTCATCTGAAACAATTTTACATTTTGGAGGGGAGTGCAAAGAGAGAACATTTTTACACTGAAACTCCAGTGATACAATGGCAGCATGAAATGTCTAAATTCTTGATTCTTTTACCACAGTTTATGCTTTCACAAGTGTTTCTTCTTCTAAGGTTTTTAAGAGAAGAGCTATTTCATGAGCATTTTTCTAAGGCCATCGTTAAAGACAGAGTTTAAAGGAGTAGATAAAATTCTGCAATAATTTATTGGATGATCACAAAATTTTAACTTTAACATACATATCAGGATAATAAGTCAATTTATGATTATGATTGACAACCCAAGCTGCTTTTATAAATGTATCCGTTCAGGTGCCAGTTTTATTTTTCCAGCTTTTGGAGAATCAACTTCAAAATTGTCCTGAGGGGTCTGAGCATTCCCGGGTTGCCAAGATGCAGTAGATATTTTGAAATTGGTTTCTCAGTTTTCCTTCCTGCCATCTACTTGCCGAGCTTAAGAAGACAGATTTTATACACATATGGTGCTAACCTTAGCTGGTGGGCAACTCACCCTATAGTTACAGCAAATTACCTAAAACTAAATAAAAGCCTGGCATATTTGAGTTGAAAAAATGTAGCTCCATAAAGTGACACTGCCATCACACCTTTATGGACTTGGTATTGGATGTCACTGGCAGCTGTTTCTTGCAATTTCCAAAGGTACGCTTTTCAGTTGACAACAGAACATTGTTAGGTATTTCTGTACTTTCCAATGGGCATTGCTATGCCTTATCTAACCATAGTGACTATTCATCCTATGTTAGATTTTACCAAAATGTACAAAAAATATTATTATGTAAGCACATCAGACGTTCTGCAGGCTGGCAACTTTGATTAATAAAGCTACTTATAAATATAGTTCAAAAGCACAAATTTCACATTCTCTCAATTTAAAAGAGATGAACCTGGTATTAAAACCCCAATGGCCCTGAATAGGAGACCTCTTTAAATAAAAAATTCACCAGCTAATATAGGTCAAAAACTAGTTTCCTCAGGCAATGAAACATTTATAGCATTTCTCTCCTGTACAAATTCTTGAGTGTTGAAAAAGGTGATAATTCTGGCTGAAGACTTTCCCACATTCATTACTTTTATAAGGTTTCTCTCCAGTATGAAACTGAATTACATCATGGGAAAGTTAGTTTCATGACTCCTTTGGGATAGCTGTAGTCTTGAATATGGAAAATCAATTAATCTATTGCTTTAAGAATAATGGTCAAGAAATAACATATGAAAGTTCTTTGTGAACACTGAGGGGTTATACAAACATAAGATATTACTCTATAGAACATTACCTTAGACTGTGAATTCAAGGAAAAAGAATCATGCCTTATTATTATTATTATTGGTATCAGCTTCAGTGCCTGGCAAAATATAGAAATTCTAAATGCTTTTGAATGAACAAATAAACACTGGGAGTAGCAAGGTGGCAACTGCAGCTTAAAGAATGTTTAGAAATAAAAATTAAAACTAAGAAAGTATTTATGTCCTACAATCCTAGCCACTGAAACTAGCTTGGGGGATTGGGTCGGATAAAGCCTGACCTAGAGACCAGAAAGCTCTACAGGTTGGAAAAGAGAGTCCAAAGAGCTGGCACAATCAGAGATCCTTAGGAGATCCAGCAGGAGGTTGTGGGGCTGCAGGCAGGCAACCTGAGTTTAGAGGAAGTTACCCTATCTCTAAAATGAGTAGGAGGGTGAAACTGAATCCAGTCCCAAACCAACACAGGGACCCAAGCACAGAGGCACTAGAAGAGAAACCAGTTGGAATGACAACATATGTTGGTTGTTGTTCAGTCACTCCATCATGTCTGACTCTTTGCAACCCCATGGACTATAGCACAACAGGCTTCCCTGTCCTCCACCATTCATCAGAGTTTGCTTAAGCTCATGTCCATTGAGTCAATAATGCCATCCAACCATCTCATCCTCTGTTGCCCCTTTCTCCTCCTGCCTTCAATCTGTCCCAGCATCAGGGTCTTTTCCAAAGAGTCATCTCTTCACAACAGGTGACCAAAGTATTGGAGCTTCAGCTTCAGCATAAGTCCTTCCAATAAATATTCTCAGATGATCTTCTTTAGGATTGACTTGTTAGATCTCCTTGCTGTCCAAGAGACTCTCAAGAGTCTTCTCCAGCACCACAGTTCAAAAGCAGTGCTCAGCCTTCTTATGGTCCAACTCTCATATCCATACATGACTACTGGAAAAATCATTATTTTGACTATATGGACCTGTGTAGGCAAAGTGATGTCTCTGCTTTTTAATATGCTGTCTAGCTTTGTCATAGCTTTTCCTCTAAGGAGCAAGTGGCTTTTAATTTCATGGCTGCAGTCACCATCTGCAGTGATTTTGGAGCCCAAGAAAATAAAATCTGTCACTGTTTCCATTTTTTCCCCATGTATTTGCCATGAAGTGATGGGACCGGATGCTAATTTCTTTTTTTTTTTTTTTTTTTGAAGACAGCATAATGGGGCTGATTTAATACAAACCTGTTACATGAATTATAGGGTAGAGGTTTATTATGAATGTGTCCCTGACCTAGAAGAGCCAGAAATTATGGCAACCAAGAACTGTTCATTCATAGTGAGAAAGCCATGAGATCCTCACTGAAACCCTGGGGGATATCAAGGACCTATGTCGGGAAAGCAAAAACAACTTGTCTGGTCCCTGGTTTTCCAATTTTGGATCTAATCTGAAGGATCAGTGTCATCCAGAAAATGGGAAACAGAGTGTGAATCTCTAACTTCTATTGTATTATTAAAAAGTATTAAGTAAAGGACCAGTAGGTTCTTTACCTCTTATTCATATCTTACTCAAAATGCCTGATATTTCTGGAATTCCAAATCTCAGCAATCACATTCAAATGCCACACCTTTTCCTAATACCACTTATAAAGCAGCGATACCTTGGTGTTTTTTTTTTATTGAAACTAACATTTGGCCTCCTAAAACAACTGAACTCATGCATTACCATGAAGGGACTATTTTTAAAATGACTTTCCCATGTTATCTGATTTATGACACATAGAAAAGAAAGCCATTCTCTGAGCCAATTGGGATAGGGATTATGTATGGCATGTGTTGCAACTGTTCCTCTCTGCCTGTTTTGTGCAGGCATCCAATAGAGGAGCAGCTGCATCATTTGTCATCTGGTATTGTACAAGAAAGGGATTTGTCTGGGAACCATGGCATAGATTAGACATTTCTCACTTTGGAAATGACTTTCTTGCTTTGGCTTTGATGTATGTGTTGATAAATGATTTTGGATTGCCTCAGGATTTCCCTGCTGATGGGAGACCATTGCATGTTGACAGCATTAAGTGTCACTGATAGCGTCCCTCCATGCCAATGCCTTTGTGTTCCGTGGCGGTCATGGAGACTGCCTGCCTGCCAGATGAACGTGTGACTGGTCACACTTGCAATGCTAGTGCCCACTTAGCCTCTGCAGAGCTCTGTCTCCTGGAATACTTCCATTTCTAACTGTTCATCAGAATTTAATTGCTAGCAAGCACTTCCTCCTGAAATCTGCCACTACTAGCTCACTGTAAGCATACAGGGAACCCCAGCATCATCTAGAAGGCCACTCTACCTAAAACAGTTGCAAAGTTTTCACATGAGTATTCATAGTAAGAGAAAAGAGTGCATGGTGGCCAAGTTACGAGTGGGATGGTGAAGCCAACCTCTAGATCTTGCAAACAAAACAAAGCAAAAGCAGCAGGTCTCTTTGTGAGAGCAGCATGGCAGTGAACGCATGACTCCTCTCCCATTAGGAACAAACGTTTAGTGCCATCATTGTAGGACTCTTCTCAGCTGTCAAGTGATAAATTGTGGTGGGAGAATGACAGCATCCTTTCCTGACATATCAGGAATTGCCTGCAGCACACAGGACAGGCTGTCTTTTAGCTTATTTCTTATATTCAGCTAGGCTGTCCATGGATTTCCTCCTGAACATACCTGACATTCTCTCATTTCCTAACACCTGCCAAATGAAATGTTTGCCCCACCTCACCTACAACCTCCACCTTTCTCAGCTCTATCAGCCCTGGGGCTTGAGTCTCCACCGTCCCCAGCTCCCTCTGAATTCCACAACTCAAAGTGTTTGCTTCCCTCCATAAATACCTCAAGCTCTCAGCATCTGGGACCTCCCTTGTAGAGATGAGAGTGGCCATTGTTCACATGAACAACTAGCTACCAAGAGACTGAGCCTGGGGAAGTGAAAACCATAATGCTTTACGAATGAGGCAGTCTGAGCTTTCATCCCAGTTCAGCCACATATGTGACCTCAGACAATTCACCTAAAATCACCATGCTCCCGTTTGCCCATCTTGACAATAAGATGTTGGTACTAGATAATCTTCTTTTCCCTGTCTTACTTCAGTAAGCCATGACTTAGGTTTATTACATAACAGAATGCACACATTCTTTTATTGTGGTGGCTACAACACTTAATATTTAGTATCAATCATTTACATAGAAAGAGCTTTAAAATGGCACTTAACTATGTGGCAGGCATTATTCCCATTCAGTTATATCTTCCAATATTCCCATACCCTCTTCTCGTATTACATAAATGTGGTATTACATAAATGTGGTATTACATAAATGTGGATGTATTAAAGAGATAAAATAGCATTGTGCTAATGGGGACTATTCTGCAAGAGTGAGTTTTGAAATGAAGTGTAAGAGGGTAAGACAGTATGTCAGAGAGGACTGGGAGATGTAATATAGGCAAAGGAAGAAATGAGTCCATTGTGTGCTGGGCAGACAGCACAGAGATTGACACTGTGAGTACTGACAGCAAAGGCAGGGGACATTGACAAAAAGCTCTAAACGTCAGGCTACGGTACTTAGGCACAATGGGTCAAACAACACAGACCTCCTTGAACAAGGATAGCCAAACTACTCTGTCTCCCCCCCTCCACTTTTATTGGGATTTTTTTTTTTTACATATAACATCTGTAAGTTTAAGGTGTACAACATGATTTGACATATGGATCTACTGTGAAATGGTTGCCACCATAAGGTTAGTAACACCTCCAACTCCTCACATAATTGCCATTTTTTGGCAGTAATAACATTTATGATCTACTCTCCTAACAACTTTCAAGTATATAATACAGTGTTGTTAACTATAGTCACCATGCTGTGCATGAACTTACTCATCTTAAAATTCACATCTTAGAACTCATCTCAGAACTCACTCATTTTATAGCTGGAAGCTTGAGGCCTTCGATCAACCTCTGTCCAGTCCCCTACCTCCAAGGCCGTGGGAACTACCATTCTACTTTCTATTTCCAGGAGTCTACATAAACTGTATCTTAAGAATGAGAAATCCCTGCAGCATGAGAGTGTATCAGTTGGAGTGGCAGGGACGCAGGGACTCAGGAGGAACCCATACTCCTCCTTTAGTTCACTGCTGGACCATCAACACCTAGACCTGTTCTTGGCCAGGTAATGAACTGCACTGCTCATGTGCTCCGTGGCCAGGATTCCTCCTCCCCCTTTGGGACAGAGTCAGTGGCTGAGTCTCATGCCTAGGATTGATAGCCCTGACTGAAGACAGCTGAGTGACCCAAGGTTTTGTCCGCTTTCCAGATGTATGAAATCCAAGCCCTCTTGCCTCAAGGTGTGACAACTCCAAGGATCCTCCAACTCCAGTTTCCTGTGGGACTGACTAAAGTTTTGTTGTGAGCCCATCACAGTTCAATTCCTCCCTCTGTCCAGTCTTACCTCCTTCCCTACCCCCAGGTGTTGATCCCAAAGGCTCCTGTCACTAAATTCTCCATTTGAAAGTGTTTCACAGGGAACCTGACCTAAGACAATAATAGATGAGTAAATAAATAGATTTGAAAATATTTATTGAGAACCTTCCATATGCCTGACACTGTCCTAGTGTGACTAAGCAGACTCTATGGGGCCGTCCTGGGACAGACCCGTCCCCCATATCCTCTGCTTTAGCTCCTTTCTGAAGTACCTAGATAATAGTATCTGATGCATGTTTCCTGAGTTATTTTATACATGCTGAATCCACCACCAAATGGAAGAAATTAACTACTTGATCATGAGCACATAGTTCCCAGACCTACTGGAGCCTAAAGACTGATAATGTTACATCTGTGACACTGCCCAGTTGCCTCACCATCAACCAGTCAGAGAACTGTACAGGAGCTGATCACATAGCCTGGTACTCCCCTCCCTCACCTTGCCTTTTAAAAAAGCTCTGCTATCACTTGCCCAGGAGTTCAGGGGTTTTGAGCTCTAGCCGTCCTGGACTCCTTGCTTGGTGCCCTGCAATAAACGCTGCACCTTCCTTCACCACGATCTGGTGTCAGTAGATGGGCTTTACTGTGTGTGAGTGAGTGGACCCAAGTGTGATTCAGTAACATGAGGAGCTGAGGACAGAGATGTGAACAGACAAATAACATCTCTAGTCAGATGCTTTCATTCTAAAGATGGAACATGGCCAAATATGATTTCAGATAGTGATGAGAGCAAGGAATGAAGAAAACTGATGTGACAGGGGCTGAAGTTACAGGGACTTCTTCGAATGGCCTGAAACCGTCTCACTGATTGTTACTTGGGATGAAACATGTGGGTGCTCAGTCACTGTTGTGTCCAACTCTTTGCAACTCCATGGACTGTGGTCCACCAGGCTCATCTGTCTGTGGAATTTTTCAGACAAGACTACAAGAGTGGGTTGCCAGTTCCTACTCCAGGGGATCTTTCTGACCCAGGGATCAAACCCATGTCTCTTGCATCTCCTGCATTGGTCGGCAGATTCTTTACCACTGTACCACTGGGAAGCCCTGGGATGAAACTCGGATAATAACAAAGAGACACACATGTAAACATGTAGTGAGAGTATTTCAGGTAGAAGCCACAGCTAGTACAAAGGTCCTAAGGCAAGAATGAGCTCGGCCCAGCTGAGGAATATGAAGGTCAGTATGCCTGGAGCAGAAGAGGGACAGGACAATGTCAGAAAGGCAGGCTGGAAATCGATCATATAGGGCGTTATATAACCTAGTAGGAATTTTGCATAAAGTATTGGGCATAATTTCATTACACAACTGGACTTTTAATTCAAGGTTTTATCATTGTCACCTTTCTCAGTTTGCAATTCTTTAGTTCTTCCTTATTTCTACTTCAGAGAGATTTTTTTTTTCTTTCCTTTAGGGCTTTCATTCTTTATAAAAGCAAAAAAAGAGCGGGGGGAGGGGGAGGCTATTTTTCCCTTACCTTGAATTAGGGTTAGAATATATTCAGGCATATCTTAATATGTTATATTTCTACTTAGTCTGGGACTCTCTACATATTCCATCAGAAAAATTAATACATGGCTGAACCTTAACTGAGGACAGAGCGAGAGTTTCCCGGGATCATGTGTGGCTGCCCTGGGCATAGAGGGGAGGTGCTGAGTACTTTTCATGTCAGGGTAGCTGAGCGTGAGCCCCAGTCCACCAAGAGCCACCTGTGTAATTAGGTACTGAGGGTATTTCAAGTCGAAATAAGAGAGTGGAAAGGAGTTAGAGAAAGATAATTCTATCAAGAACCAGAAATTAAACTATTACCACAATTAAGTACTAAATTAATTCTGAGCTTATGATTACCCAAGGCAAAAGAGCAGTATCATGGGATCTCTTTGTCAAGCAAAAGGAAAGATGAGTTTTTAAGGAGAGAACTTTTTTTTTAAAAAACATTCTAAAATCAAGGACAAATTATTCATATGGATCCTAATCACAGAGACTTTGAGAAACCCACTGGATAACATCAGTTCTATAAAAACATGTCACATATATATTGCATGGTCATTTCTTACATCAACTCAAAGAAGTTGAGACTATGGTATATAACCATGTTTAAGTGATGGACAGGGAGGCCTGGTGTGCTGCGGTTCATGGGGTCACAGAGAGTCAGACACGACTGAGCGACTGAACTGAAGTGAGGACATCTGGATGAGAAACCGGGCTTATACTATCCAAATGTATTAGTTGTTGGCTAGAATGTTATCAGATGGATGGTTAGTATTCTCTTTGGCAGTTTGAAATATCATTCACTCTTACCAAGGTTTTGACAGTTAAGATTGGGATTTCTGAAAAGTACCTCAGGTACAGATGGTCCATCTTGCTTGAAAATAGATCTGTAAGATTTTAAGATACCAAATGATGGAATCACACCTGAAAATACAACACTCTACTGCACCATCTCACAATAATCTTCCATAACAAATGTCCCTCTTTTTCAAACATACATTCACATTCCTAATAGCTCATGTACTTGGTGTATTCTGCTCCTATGAGCTCATTATCATCTATTCAGTTCCTCTAAACAAAATTCTTGTACTTTTAGTCCTGAAACTTCTAACCCACCCCATATTTTGCAGTTAACAGTGGCAGCATTGCTTTTATACTGCCTCTTGACTTTATGATCCTCTTACCGTCAAATAATCATTATATGACCAAGAGAAGAAATGAGGGTTTACAGCAGTATACAGCCGAAGTGTGACAAAGGAGACTTTTAGTACTATAATAAAATCATATTAAAACTATGTGATAAATCCCCTCCTTTAAAAATGTTTGTTACAATAGTGCTATCCAATAGAAATATTATGAGCTACATATGTGACTTTAAAATTTCTAGCAACCATATGAGAAATGAAATATTTTATGCCATATGAATAAACAAGGAAATCGCAGTCATCAGTGATTTCACTCTTCCAACGTGAGCTGGTGAGTCTGAGGAAAAGAATACCTGCCGTCTAGCAGCCACTAGACTACTGCCACTCCCTACAGTCACTCCCTATGGTGAACCCTGAGGAAACTGGATGTGAAAACACAGGATCAGTTCAGTTCAGTCGTTCAATCATGTCTGACTCTTTGTGACCCCATGGACTGCAACACGCCAGGTTTACCTGTCCATCACCAACTCCCAGAGCTTGCACAAACTCATGTCCATTGAGTCAGTGATGCCATCCAACTATCTTATCCTCTGTCCTCCCCTTCTCTTCCTGCCTTCAATCTTTCCCTGCATTAAGGTCTTTTCCAATGAGTCAGCTCTTTGCATCAGGTGGCCAAAGTATTGGAGATTCAGCATGAGTCCCTCCAATGAATATTCAGGACTGATTTTCTTTAGGATTGATTGGTTTGATTGCCTTGCAGTCCAAGGGACTCTCAAGAGTCTTCTCCAACACCAGAGTTCAAAAGCATCAATTCTTTGGCACTCAGCTTTCTTTATGGTCCAACTCTCACATCCATACATGACTACTGGAAAAACCACAGCTTTGACTAGACGGACGTTTGTTGACAAAGTAATGTCTCTGCTTTTTAATATGCTGTCTAAGTTGGTCTTGGCTTTTCTTCCAAGGAGCAAGCATCTTTTAATTTCATGGCTGCAATCACCATCTGCAGTGATTGTGGAGCCCAAGAAAATAAAGTCTGTCACTGTTTCCATTGTTTCTCTATCTATTTGCCATGAAGTGACGGGATGAGATGCCATGATATTCATTTTTTGAAAAAGGTTTAAGCCAACTTTTCACTTTCCTCTTTCACTTTCATCAAGAGGCTCTTTATTTCCTCTTTGCTTTCTGCCATAAGAGTGGTGTCATCTGCATATCTGAGGTTATTGATATTTTTCCTGGCAACTTTGGTTCTAGCTTGTGCTTCATCCAGCCCAGTATTTTGCATGATGTACTCTTCATATAAGTTAAATAAGCAGGATGAAAATACACAGCTTTGATGTACTCTTTTCCAATGCTAAACAAGTCCATTGTTCCATGTCCGGTTCTAACAGTTGCTTTCTGACCTGCATACAGATTTCTCAGGAGGCAGGTAAGGTGGTCTGGTATCCCAATCTCTTTAAGAACTTTCTACAGTTTGTCGTGATCCACACAGTCAAAGGCTTCAGCATAGTCAATGAAGCAAAAGTAGATGTTTTTCTGGAAACACAGGATACTGGTCCCAGATAGGTGAGATGCATAATCAAAGGAATGATTTCAATGAGCCCAGACTCCCAAAGAAAAGCGCTAAATTTCTTAATTTGTGATATCTGATTTTCTTTAATTAATCATCTTTTGATGTTCTGACCACCTGACTTTTGTTGCAAAATTTCCATATAACCTGGCTCCCCCTGGTATCCTCCTTGGAGCAGTTCTCTCGGGTTATTTGAGGTGCTGTCTCCTAGGCTTGAAGTTCTAAAAATTCCCACCAAATAAAACATAACTCTTAACGTTCAGGCTGTGAGCATTTTTTAAGTCCACAAATATTTTAAAAAATAAAAAGAAACCAGTGAAATTAATTTTAACAATATATTCAACTTAACCTAATATATCCAAAAGACTATCATTTCAACATGTAACCAAAATTTTAAAATATTAATAAAATAATTCAATATCCAGTGTGCATTTTACAACACATCTTAATCCATTCTACCTGCACTTTAATCTGACTAGTGGCTGTTATACTGAACAGTATAACCCTATAGTATATATTACACATCTCTCAGGAAGTTTTTTGCTGAACTTCAGTCTATAGAACTGAAAAATATTAGGAACACAGAGCTATTACAAAGGAGTCAACATTTAAATTCTAAATAATACCTAGCATGCAATTACTTAGAGAATTAATTAACGTATTGATTGGGTATACTGTTCATTCAACAAATCTTTATTGAATCCTTAAAATATGCTGGGCAAGTTAGGAGGTTTCTAGATTCCTTGAAGGGTTCACTCAGCAGTTACTTCCTGACTGTTTAACAAAATAACAATCAGCTTTGCCACTTCTGAATATTTAGATATGATATAATTTAGCTTCCTTTGTTCTCCTTTGTGAAGGGGGAAAGAGGGACTCTGAAGGAGCTGGAGCCTACAGAGTGTCAACTTGGAAGCAGGTCCCGGAGAGCTGGCAAAGGACTAATTCCATACACTGACATAGTAAGAATAATAATTCCATAACTGCAATACTCGGAGAGGCAGCAAAGACACCCTGATTGAACAGGGCCTGAGGGTTGAAACCAAACACAACACATAACTTTTATAACATGCTGATATTTTTAATTGTGGCAGAAACTGTACGTGACTTGAAAATCATAGGAAAAAAAAAAATGCCTCTAACTGAACAACTTACATGTATTTTCACTCCACATTTTGATGCATTTTCTTTCATCCATGCCTACTCCCCACCACTCATGTCCCAGGCAGGTCTCACCAGTCTGAGGAATGAGAAAATGTCACACTTGCTTTTTATATCTAACTCGGCAATGATAAGAGCCACCACTGCCCAACTTAACCCCTACCAGCTTAACCCCTGGGAACTTCTCTGCCTCAAGGGGTCTCCTAGCAAGTCTCCTGCGTCTTGGGAACACACTCCCCTCTCCCTTCACCCCTCCAGTTTCAATACCATGGCATCCCCTCTGGTCACCTGGTTGTACCCGATGTCCACCATCTTCATGATGTCACTACGCTCCAGGGCCACCCATGTGCTGCGATTCTGTTCTTACTTTAGCCCAGCCGACGGGCTTCTACAGGTCCCTCGCTTCAGCTGCTACTAGATATGGTGACTGAGTCCCTCAACAGAGTCACAGTCAGCCTTCTTCCTCGCTGGGTCGGGTCTAACTTAAGTCCCACCAATCAGAACTCTCTGGCATTTCCACACCTTCCAACTTAACCCTGAAATGGAGCTTTTCAGATCCAGAACTAGCCTCTTCCCAGAACAGCCAACAGTGGGAACACTCATTCCTTTACGAAAACATCTCCTTCAAGGGTGTGGTCTGGCCCCATGGCCTCAACAGGATAATCATGGCAAGATAATCACAGCAGCAGCCCAACAATGCTCTTCTCAAGGCTTGTTTTCTTTTTCTCTTTTTTCCTTCCTTCCTCCCTCCCTCCCTTCTTTCCTCCTTTTTATAATTTTGCTTATCTAAAATGGCATGAAAATATTCTCCTGTTATAAAAGTACAATATATTCCCATTGTGAAAATGAAAAAATCCAAATAAACAAAAAGGCTCATAAACTTACCACTTCCAAGTTTACCATTCCACCTTTCTAATATACTTATAATACCTGAAGAAGAATCTTAAACCTTAAGGTAACCTCAAGTATTAGAGCCCTGGAGAAATCTAAAAAGGAGTGTGGCCCTCATTTAGAATTAAAAATAGACCAAAAAGGGGAATTCTAACAAAGGTCTGGAGAAAAGTTGGGGGCTAAATTAAATTTTGATTGATAATAAATTATCTAGTAGTACCCAGTAATTCCCAAAGTGTAGGCAGATCTTTATTTATGTAAAACTTTCTTAAGATCATTTCCCATGCTGGTTTACTAAAGGCATTTAAAAATAAAAACAATTAGTTACCACTGTGTTATACTACCGAAACTATGACCAGAAAATTACCTAAAAGTAGAGACAGAATGTGAATTTGAACCCCTAGGTTATACACTAGTACCAGTAACATCATATTCACTTGGAAAACGTGGACCAGTAGCATCATCTTCACTTGGGAAACGTGGACCAGTAACATCATCTTCACTTGGGAAACGTGGACCAGTAACATCGTCTTCACTTGGGAAACGTGGACCAGTAACATCGTATTCACTTGGGAAACGTGGACCAGTAACATTGTCTTCACTTGGGAAACGTGGACCAGTAACATCATATTCACTTGGGAAACGTGGACCAGTAACATCGTCTTCACTTGGGAAACGTGGACCAGTGACATCGTCTTCACTTGGGAAACGTGGACCAGTAACATCCTATTCACTTGGGAAACGTGGACCTCTTCTATGACTTTTCAGCCAGTACTGCTTCCTTTCCCTTTCCTTTATGAGCCAATAAGAGCAATGTAAAATTGGGAATCAAAAAAACCTAGATTTTAGCCTTATTTTTCTCACCACCCAGTGACTATGGCTTGATGTCAAACGGGGATGAGAAAAATCTGTCTCAGGCAATTCTGTGAAGACAAAATAAGATATGTGATGTCCAGCAATTTAAAAATGCTATACCACTGCTGCTGCTAAGTCACTTCAGTCGTGTCCGACTCTGTGCGACCCCATAGACGGCAGCCCACCAGGCTCCTCTGTCCCTGGGATTCTCCAGGCAAGAACACTGGAGTGGGTTGCCATTTCCTTCTCCAATGCATGAAAGTGAAGTGAAAATTAAGTCTCTCAGTTGTGTCTGACTCTTCGAGACTCAATGAACTGTAGTCTACCAGGTTCCTCCGTCCATGGGATTTTCCAGGCAAGAGTACTGAAGTAGGTTGCTATACTAATTGAATTAAATATATTATTTTCAGGAAAAATTACTTCTCAGGGGATTTTTAAAAACATAATTGTTACTTGAAACTTTCTGGTGAAAAATGACACCAAAAGGAAAGAAGCACTTGGTATTGCTCTCCTCTTATATTTTAAAATGTTGAGATGTAGATGCTTGAGATAGAAGACGTGTGAGTGGATAAGCTCTGTCTTTTCCACAGGCATCTTTATTCCAGACTAACACCATTAGCTTAGTTTTAGCAATCATGTTTTTTAAATGTACAAAACTCTTTTCCTGTAAATAACCTAGACAGAATGCCACATTCACACCTTCATCACTGCCATTAATTAATCTTAGAGACATTTCTCAGGACTTCAGTTATAAACTTCATACAAAGATAGCAAACAAAAATTCTGCTTCACCCCCATTTGAAATGAAATGGGTTTTTCTAAGTTTTGCAAGTCAGCTCTTGACTAAAGAGCTGAAAGCTTCCTCATAAAAGGCTGTGATATATTCAAAATTGAATAAGGATACATGACAAAACCCTTTGCAGCCCTACTGAATGTTGAAGAACAAGTCATTTCTTTCATACAATGTACAGGACACACATGCTGCTAAGCAGCAAAGGAGTGTTAGCAGAATCACAAACACCCTTTCTACCACTGCCTCATCAGCAGGGATGTACCGAGAGGCACCTGCTGTGGGAGTGTGTCTGGGTGCCACACACTGTCAACCCATCGCAAGGATCTATAACCATTTTTTACTCCTCGCCACATTCACTACTAAGGGTTCTGTACTTACCACCTAGCGCCTTCCCACGACAGATACAGTTAGGGGGCATGATGGTGGTACGAGCGTGCTAAGTGGCTTCAGTCGTGTCTGACTCTTTGTGACCCCATGGACTGTAGCCCATCACGTTCCTCTGTCCATGGGATTCTCCAGGCAAGAATACTGGAATGGGTTGCCGTGCCCTCCTCCATGGAATCTTCCTGACCCAGGACTGAACCCAGGTATTTTACGTCTCCTGCATTGGCAGGTGGGTTCTTGACCACTAGCACCACTTGGGAAGGAAGTCATGATGGTGGATACAGCCCAATTTAAAGCATGCCAAAAAGACCCTGTTTTCCCCCTTTGTTTCTCTCTCTCTGTGTCTCTGTCTCTGTCAATCTCTCTCTCACACACACAATTTGTCCAGATAGTAAAATCCAACTGATATATTCTAAGTGAAGATCCCTGATCTATATACATATTTAAAGTGAAAGGGAAGTCTTGAACTATTAGTCATCAGAAGCAGATTTTGAAGGATTTTCTAAGACTACCTATCCAGTTAACCTGAAGAACAGGAAACTACATTCAAGAATATTGAGACTGGGAGAAAATAGAAGAGATAAATGGGTATGAAGTGTGGGCTATACCCCAGAATAACATCTAGAGGGGTGCTACATGGCCGTGCCATGCCAGGAGGCCTGAGATAATCTCAGGCACTGGGCACCTTGAGGTGGCAAAAGGGCAGAAAAAGTGGGTTCAATTCCAAGCATTTTACAACCACCAACAGACAAACCAGGAGTTTAGGGAGCCTCACGGTACAGGAAAGATTGAGAAGTGTCAGGTGAGTCCAGGTAACCTAGATTTCACACGGCTGGTATTCTCTATGTGAAAGAAACTTTGGAATACTATATGAATTATGAGTAGATGATCAATGACTCTCTATCTCAGTATTTCAAAAGTGATTCTCAGAGAGGCAAAGGGGAAATAGAGAATCTATTTCCAAAGAGAAAGTCTGAAATTCTTCTCGCAGAACAGGCCCAAACACTGGGAGGTGGGTAAAAAGAAAATGAGGAGAAGGAAGGTACATGCATAACATTGCAAATCTTTCTTGAGGACTACTGAGTCAGAGAAAAGATGACAATAAGAAATATCAAAGGCCAAAATAAATAGTAAAAGAGAAAGTCACCAAGTCACATCCTCAGTCTGGGGATGCTGTGGCTGAAGGTCACTTCTCACTCACTCTCATTTCATGAGTGATGTTCATGGGTTGATGGGAGCCATCTAGACCCCAGATCTTTTTTCAGTATTAGTTGACAGAACCTCTTCCTTTCTCTACCTATAGCTGTTAAGTTACCACGCAGTGTCTCATCTGCACTTGATACTCCCTCCATCCACCCACACACTCACATAAACACACACACATGCACACAAGCACAGAGGCATAACCCAGGTGCTTGCTTTGCTCTGCTGTTCTTCTTGGCCAACTCTATGTCTAGAAACCTAGTTGTACAGAGTAAGGAATACAAACTAACTGGGGTCTTTCTGCCTTCCATGGGAAAAAAATCACAAGCTCCCAAGTAAGTGTACTTCTGAGGCCTTGTAACACCAAGAGCTCTTCGCTCAAATGCATTTCAGCAGAACTTCCAGAAAACAAGATACCTGATAAGCAATTTAGTTTATCAAAACCAAGACAAAATGCAAATGATGAACCTGAAGCAACAGCAGGCCAAGTCAGACAGAAAACCACCACTCACCTCCTTTCCACCCCCACACAACCATCTTGCTTTCAGCCTAAGTTTCTATTACCATGGGGACTGTGCTAAGAATATATGAGAGAAAGCAAAAGAGGGCTGTCACAGGGGGCTAAATTATTTGGTGGATCTGCATGGCAGGCAGTGTTTCTTATAAAAGTGTGGTTGAAGCTGTATCCAGGTAGACAGTGCACAATGATGATTTTTGAGATTTTTGTTGTACTTCGTCTATTCATTTGAAAGCAATTTGTTCTGTAAATGCCTGTTTCCAAATTAATTTCAGCTGAGAAAACCAAGCAGCCACAATATATAAAATCTTGCTGAGACACTAGAAAAATCTGTTGTGAGGCTTCCTTGCTCTCATGTCTGGCCAAGACACTCTCAATGCCTGGCAGTCAGTCACCCCTGGATATTGATCTGGCGCTTGCTGTGTGTGTAAGAAGCTTCACGAGATACTTTGAGGGCATGAACCAGATGTATCTCTGTTTTCAAGAAGTTCACAGTGCAGGAGAGAGCTGAGCAGATATACAAGTAAATACAGTAGTGAAACCATGGGTAATCATCAGCCAAGTCCATTTTACCTGCCTTCACTAATGTAGCTCATTTTAACTGTTGCTACAAAAGACTTGGCATGTCCTCCAAGCTGCACACAGTCTAAACAAGAAGATATCTGCCCCAGCTGTTTTCTAGGAACTAGGAGTCGCCTGTGTCTAGCTGGAATTGAGCTGGTTAAGACTGGGTTGGACCAGTGTGAGTGTCCATATGGTGACATTTTGACATTAGAAGGCTGAAAACTCCACCCTTAAATCATGCTAAGTGCCTCAGTGTTTGAACATGTAGAAGCCTGTACCTTAGTTACACCTGCACAGGATCATAATTAGATATTTTTCCAATCAGCTTTTCCCAAGCTCCCCTTGCCTCAGATGGCCCAGCTGCTATATTCTTCATCCCATAAACACCCCGAGCCCTTTGCCTTTGGGGGGAGGGGGATCTGAGATATGTTTTCCCATCTCCTAGCTTGACTGCCTTGCAAATAAACTTTCTCTTTGCTGGAAGCTTCGGCATCTTAGCATTTTGGCTTGTTGCATGTTCAGTAACAGTATAAAGTAATATGAGCCCTAGGTGAGGCAGAGATGGGGCTACAGGAATTCGTAGGGAAGGGGGCCACTCCCACTTGGAGCTGTCAGGAAGACTTCGTGGAGAAGGTAGGTTGAGGCCTGAGGGAGATGGGGGTGCCTGCATTCCCCTCAGAGGGAGGAGAATAAGGAAAGCACCCACCAAGGTCCACCCAGCGAGAGCAAATGGTGTTTGGAGGTTCTCAAGGAACACGAGCAGGGGGACATAGCTTTTCACATAGATGTGAAAGATAGGTGAGGATATTTGGACTTTATTCTGAGAGCAGCGGAAACCAAGGAGGATCCAGAAGCCCAAGGTAAAGGCTAGGTCTTCAGAGTTTAAGTTAACATAGATGCTGACATTGAGAAGGAGAGACCACTCCCAGGCTGTTGCAGGAATCCAGGCAAGAGGGATGAGTGCCCCCCTCTGAAGGAGCAGGACTAACGCAAGAGAGCAAGTGACAGAAGAAACATGAGAACATGTATGAACTCACAGTCCAAGAGGCGCGCATGGAGGGCCTTCTTCGCTCATCCTGGTCCTCCACACATTAAAAGCAGCAGCGGTGGGGTGGGCAGCTCACAATGACTGGCAGCACCTGGGAATTTTCCTTCTGTTCCAAACAGGCTGCTTGTATATATGCTTGGAGCAGTCAAGGATGAGTAAAGTAAAAGGGTGGTTCTACTCTTACAACAGAAGATTTAGGGCTGATAGAAAATAAAATTATTTAAAAGCAAAAAAAAAAAAAAAATCATATGAGGAGCCATAACTCACAGATGTTTAGACAATGGGCATGTTTCAGAACTTTTCTTAGATGCTTTCAGAAACATTGCTTAGATGGATATCACCAAAGGGAACTTGGGCTTCTTAAACATACCTGTAAAATATTGGTAGTGCCAGGGCCTGGAGGCCGGGAGAATCTCAAAGATCAGATTAAACCAACTCAGCTTTCTAGGTCTAACATGACAAGTCATGATGCAGATGGCCACTTTAGGCATCATTTGAGAGTGCCATGAATGTAAGAAAATATATTTCCAAGAGAGATTTTGTCTAAACAAGTTCTCACACTGCAACCAAGTATAAAAAAAAAAAGAAAGAAAAACCAAAACAGTCACTGTGCTAAATGATGGATCTTGGAATCTCTTTGGTGGTAGGAATGATGGAAGGAGGTGGAACTTACTTTTTGAATATCCTGTCACTAGATGCACAGAGCAAGGCTGGGTTTTGTTTTGCTCTCCTGGGCAGATCAGTTATCGAGTTAAATCCCAACCACACTCCTGGGAGAAAAAGATTCAGGAGGTGTCAAATCAGATGTTTAATTTCCACAAAAAGTACAAGGGGGAATATTTTGAAATCCTGTTTTGCAGCCACAATTCACTTTCTTTGTGCTTGTACATTCCCATAGGTTTTTGGTCACATGAAGCCAGTGTGGAATTTGATAAGCTCTCCACGGGGTGGGAGGCAAGAGCAGCCTCCAAGGTGTTGGCTTTTAAATAGTGTTGTATATCCAGTGAGGAAATTGATGACAGAGTCCTCTGGCATAATGTAGCATGTGAATATTAAAGATTTCACTACTGTGTGACTAAACTCAGTTTTTATGCTACTATTTAGTTTTTAGTGCTTCCTATTTATTGAATGCTGTTTTATTTAAAAATATTTTAGTAATACTTGTATATTACTATGCATAAAATATGTGCCATATATTACTATGTTAACAACACAGTACATTTATATGTAGTAATATGCCAAGAGTTTATGTACATGATCGCATTTAATCCTCTCAGCAACCCTCTGGAGAAGCAGTTTGCCCCCTACCATGCAAATGAGAAACGAGGCTCAGGAGGAAAGAACACGTCGGAGCTGGGATCTGCTGCTTCCACTTACTTGCCCTAAATGACAAGCAGTTTTGCCCCCACTTTTCTCTGACCTTGCATCATCCTGCTCTTTTCCTGGATGACTCTTTTGTTCCTTCTCTCTAGCCTGTCCTTTAATGTAGGTTGTTAAGGGTTGAGTTGGGGCCCCTCCAAAATTCATATGTTGGATCCTTAACCCCCAGAAACTCAGAACATGGCCTTACTTGAAAACAGGGTCTCCAAAGAAATAACAAACTTAAAATAAGGAGCTTTGCGCAGTGGCAGTATCGTAGCCAATGAGGTTTATCCGAGGCGCGATTATTGCTAATTGAAAACTTTTCCCAATACCCCGCCGTGACGACTTGAAATATAGTCGGCATTGGCAATTTTTGACAGTCTCTACGGAGACTGAATAAAAAAAAAAAATCAATAAGGTTATTAGTGGGGGCCGTAGTTCAGTATGACCGGGGTCCTCTCATAAAGGGGAAATTTAGACACAGATGCACACAGGGTGAACAAGATATGAAGGCGATAACAGAGATCAGGGTGATGCTTCCACAAGCCAAGGAGCCCCACGCTGCCAGCAAAGCCCCAGAAGTGAGGAGAGAGACCTGGAACAGAGCCTTCCCACAAGACCCTCAGAAGGAACCGGTGCTGCCAGCACCCTGATCCTGGACCTACAACCTTCATACCTGCAAGACATACATTTCTTTCTTTTTTTTTTTTTTTTTTATTTATTTTTTTATTTTACAGTGGGTTTTGTCATACATTGATATGAATCAGCCATAGAGTTATATGAATTCCCCATCCCGGTCTCCAAGACATACATTTCTGTTGCTCAAGTCACTTACTTTGTGCTACTTTGTTATAGCAGTTTCTCTCTCACACACCAGATAGTTAACTTGGTATCTTCTCCTGGACACGCCAAGCATTTTATGCCGTGTTTATTTCTCCTTTCTGGAATACCTCCATCAGTATTCCAACTCAATTAGCACCTCCTACGGGAAGCTCTCCCTCACCTTCTCTAGTGCTCATTGACCAAGAAGAGCTCATCACGCCTTCCTCTGAGTTATACCTGTTCCCTGTACCCGCTCCTATGGTGCACTGTAACCTGGGCATTTATGTTCTAACTTCTCTGTCTCCCCTTCTGGGCTGTCATCCCTGGGAGGGCAACTGCCCACCTTATTCCTCTCGACTTAAGACGGTGCAGGTGATGGTCCTCCTTGGAAGCTTTAGAAAGGTTTCTCCAGGTGGATCCCCTCAACCACAGTTGAGGGGACTGTAAAATGCACATAAAGTGAGAGGATACAGAACGGTGCCCTGATTAAATGCATGGACACAGTGAGTGACAGAATGTGTCCTTCCAGTGGGGGTGGAAGTGGAAGAGAACATTTAGGAAAGTAGGAGTAGGAGAACCATCCCAAGAATTTTCTGATGGGGAATCTTGGTTGTTTGGCTTCAAATCTTTTTACCCACATGGGGAAAGCATTGTCCAGAGATGGATGCTTCAGAGTTCTTATCTCTTTGCCGTTAAACCCTGGTCTCATCCTAGTGTCCTTGTTTGGCTTCTACGCTTACCAAGCATCATCCTCTTTGCTCTCTGGATCTTCATACAGACCAGGAGCATGTACTGTATGAACTTGCGTTCCCAGTCCTTAAGCAGCGATCTCTCTTGGCCAGCAGATGAAGTGACTTTGGATTATGTTTGGCTCCCAGGCAGTCTGACAACAGGGAGAGAAGGCTTGGATGGGGATGTGCAGGCACGAGAACTCCTGGTCTGTCTGAGACATGCTTGTCAATTTGAATGAATAAACAGGCATTCTCATAGCTACCCCAGTCTTTCTTGGGTTTTGGTTGGCATGAGCTAGGGAGTCAGATCCATCCTGGTCCTGGTTTGTATTTATTAGGTACTCAATGACACTAGCTGCTGAAAGAGAAACACGCTGAACATTAGTGGTTTAACAATAAAAGTGTATTTCTCACTTGTAGCCTCACATCCACTGCAGGTGGGTATGGGTAAGGACTCTGCCCCACACAGTGATTCAGTCCTAGCTCCTCAATGTGTCTTATTAAGCTGACAGTCATGGAAAGAAAGCAATTTTGCTTTCTTGCAGAAGATAAAGGGGCTTGAGGGATGAATTCATGAGTCTGGTCTGGGAGGAGCCATATTGTAAGCACTCCAGTCCCACTGGCCAGAATTCGGTCATATGTCCAATCTAGTGAGAGGGAGACTGGAAAATGTGGTCCAGCCAGATGCTTAAGAAGAGAAGAACTTGGTATCTGGTCAGCCCAAGTAGTCTCTGCCGCATGGGGACACAACGAAATTAGATTCCAGACCTCTCTTTGGGCAATACCGTAACCACTTCCAGACTTACCACCCTTCCTTCCTTGCTACACCTGCATCAAGAAGAAACTGGTTCATGTTTGTTAAGAAGATGAATGAATGTAACCTTGGACCTTTTCTCTCTCCAACTATCTAGGAAATCCTGAGGATCTAGTTATCACCTCTAGGTGGATGGGCTCCCACTGTCCTCATCTCTCTCCTGAGCTTACACCTTATATTTCCAGCTCGTTGCCAGATGTGGTCACACAGGGTTCAACCACCCCTTCAATTCAACACATCACACCTGAGCTCCGCCTTCTCTTCAGTCCCAGACTGTGCTTTCCTTTGCTCAAGACTAAGACAGAACCCTTGTCCGACTCAACTTTCTAGCCCTCTAAGCATTTAGCACAACACCTTACATGCCGTTGGCTATCAAGTCATCTTTATATATTTATATACATTTTGCTATTGTAGAGACATGTATTTAAATCACATTGCACTAAGATGTGCAAAAATATAGTTCCTCTATTTTTCTATAGGTTGTTTGCTTTTCCTCATAAACATTCACCCTTCTAAAAAACAATATGTTGTAAACTCAGGTACATAAAATAATTGGAAATTTCCAGGTATCTGAATCTAGCGTCTTCAGGAGAAAATTCCATTTTTGGATGCCCCCTTTCTCTGCTTCCTGCAGGAGGCACCTGTGTCAGTGGCTGGGACCTGCCGATTCCTGGCTGGGGCAGTCTGGCCAGGAGCCCTTGGCTTACAAGCTCTGTCATTCTCTCCACAGCATCATCCCAAGTAAACTCACCCTCCAGTGCTGGAAGCTGACTCCTGCACATCTCTTCACAGGGCCCAGGAGCTTCAGGGAGAGAACTAAGGGCCTCACCTTAGAACTTGGCCCCAGCTGCCAGGTCCTCTCTGGCGGGCTGTCCCTGTTGGCGAGCAGGGAGGACTGTGCCTTCCCACAGCCCCAGATGGAAATGAGGACGATTCCACTCTGCTCTCTACTTCGCCTTCCATTTGTCACTTCAGTCCCCTTTCAGGACCTTCCCACTGGGGCAGCTGGAATAGGTGACTCCAGGCCCACTTTGCCTATCCCTGCTGCGGTCCACTGGGGCCAGATGCTCCTCTCCGGGTGGCTAACAGCGCCCTGTGACCCATTCTGCTGCTGACCCACGGGCACCAGCTTGCCAATGTCCCCTGGTGTACACAGCGGACCGACTTCTGCGTATCACAGTGTGCAAGAGAGAAAATGAGAAACACATTTCAAAAGTATTTTTAAATGTTAAGACACACTGACGAAGTATCAGGCACTGTTCTGAGAACCTTCCAAATGTGAACTCGTGTCATCCTATGAGTGGGTGCGACTATCCTTCCCATTTTACTGACAAGGAGGCAGAAGCACAGAGTAGGTAAACAACTTGGCCCAGGGGCACCAAACTCAGGTTCAGACTTAGAGAGAATGGCTCTAAATGATGAAGCATATTCTTAATCACCATGCTAAGGTGCCTATTCATTTTATATTTTTCAAAATGTCACTCCTAGTTGACCTTAAAATTTAAAGGATATTTAATTGCTTGTCACATTTCCTCAGATGCAGCAAATCGAAGATGTCAAGTGAAGACTTCTCTCTAGCATGAGGCAAAAATTCACATGACCAAATCTTAGTGTCAGTGATCTATAATTTGAAAAACAAATACCCATGAGATGTGATATACAAGCTTCAAAAGAACTGCTTTCTCTGGGATTCTTACCGCTTTAGAAGACTTTAGAGGAATGGGGTTTACTTTAGAAGAATGGGATTCTCCTCCCACCCCCACCAGGACAGCACTTGAGCACATGTGCGTGGACCTGGGCACATACTTGTACACGCACACAATCACACACTCATTGACATAAAAAACTCACTGGGATCCTGCAAATCCACTGCAGGGCCATTAATTCTCACCAAGAGGGCCATTCTGATGCACAATTTTAAGGTGTCAAATAGTAAAGTACAGCCTTTTAGAATCACCATTTCACATTTAAGAGATGATCAGAGGATCGTGAGTTGCATTTCTGTAATAAAGTCCCTCTAGTTCACTTCCATTCCCTCTCTTAAAAACAGGAGAGAAGGGAGAATTCCAACCAGAGATCTGGGAACTGCATAAATCCTGTAGCCTACCTCTGAAAGTGAGCAAACTTTACTGCTATATAATAGGCCCAAGAACGAGATTATTTCTCTGCTAAAACACTGTCAGGTCTAAAGCTCCTCACCAAGAGTATGGACTTTGGTCAGACTGCCAGGTTATTAGACATGTCCTGAAAACTTAATTTTTACCACATGACTACTCCTTAGACACAAAAGTTAATGATTAATTGATTCTTTTAGGCTTCCCCCCCACCCCCCACCCCCAAAAATCAATGTTTCCTGGCACTATTTAGGCCCATAACAAAGGTTTCTGGGATGAAATAAATTCAGAAAACTCTATATACTTTTTTTTCCCCTTGAAGTTTCACAATATGCATTGTTCTATTAAAGGAACCCCTATAAGAAAAGAAACCTCATTAATTGCACATAAACTGGGGTTCTCCAAACCAAGATTTGATAGAGAAATTCTTAAGTTTTTTTATGATGCATACTATCATAGTTTCTAACAGGGTCTCTTTTATCTTGAGAACTTCTCCGCTGCCCTTAAAAAGAAATCACCTTCTTGTTGTAAAGACCTAGAGACACAATTTGTAGTTGCTTTGGGGTTGTTAGGTGGGTAATGACCCAAGCCATAGAAGAAAATGAGGAAACGGTGCATGAAGACAAGGATGTCTTAAAGTGACCAAAAAGCAGAGGAGAAATCAAAGAATTCTTCCTACCTTCCCAGCATTCAAAATGCCTACTGCTAAAGAATTCAAGTCCAACTGGAGGAAATAAAAGAGGATATCCACATAAAGACCCTAGCTTATGCTGTTTACCACTTATTCTGTACCCCTTTTCTCCAAGGTAATTCGTTACTGTTAAAACGGTATAATTATAACTGTATATACTGTTATAACTGTATAACTGTATAATTCATTCATAACTGCTGTTACTAATGAAGACATTACAAAGGATAAAAGGGCCTGGCTGCCACTTCTCAGCATGGAGCTGTGTGGCATCCAATGAAATGAAATGCTTCTGTAGCTGACAGCTGGGAAAAACCCTCTCACCAGTCACAGTGTCAAGTGTGGTCTGACACCTCTGTGTGTGCTACTTTTGCACCTAAGAACCCCTTTTCCAATACAGACAAAAATAAGGAAAGAAAACTGGCTTCTGCCAGCACAGAGGATTAGCTGTTCTGTTGAGAAAACCATAGGGATATTTGGCATGGACTCGGGATTCAAGAATTTTTTTTCCCCTGAGGATTCTGCAGAAAATGTTTTTCTATGAAGGATTTAATGAGAGTTGCTTTTCCCTACATTGGTCATGGAAGAGAATTAGGATGTTAACTGCGGATCCAATTTATACTGCCATTTGATCCCATAAGTGCTGGACAGGACTCAGTTACTTATGGAAAAGAGCTCCTGCCAGATCAAACACTCTCAAAGCCAAAGTCACAGGATTCTGACTTCACATGCTCTGTTTTGCCACCATTATTTTGCCTCTTAGATTGGTATGAACTCTCCAAGCAAGGAGGCTGCCCAGCACACAACCTCATCTCTTGCTAAGACAATTAGTAGTCAGGCCATTTATGTTCTTGCAAAGATTTTCCTCATGAAGATCTCTCCAAGTGGATTCAAAGTAGTACCTTGCTGCCTTTTTCATCCTTGTCCTATTCATTCACATCCTGCAACAAAACTGAAAGCTTAACGCTGTATGGAAGAATACTGATACTAAACGTATTTGGTGTATCTGTAACTTTGTATTCTAGTTTGTGAGAAAGGCTGTGTGTACACTGCGCGGGTGTTTATTGAATCCTTGTATCTGACAAATAGACTTCTTTATGAAACGCTCTGCAGACTGTTTATATTGTATGCTACCTTAGATTAAAATTTTCAACAGGACTGGATAGGTACCTTTAAATCTAACAGGTACTGGATCATGTTTCCTGAACTGCATTCTCTAGAACATTAGTAGCCACGAATACTAGAGGCTTTAGGATGAAAGGGTCCATTTTCAAAGTTTAAAGACCACTTCATTTTCAGTGCTCCTTTGTAGGAGGCATAAAATTCTCTAATGATGAAAACACCTGTCATACCTACCATAAAGAATCATGTTTAACTGCAACTTAGTGTATCTCTAACTTACTTTGCTTTGAAGTTCAAAATTCTTGTAACAATCCACAGGCCAAGTAAGACTTAATAACGTTCAACCTCTTGGAAAAGGAAACACGTGGCAGGGTAGCTAGGTGATCTCCCTCCTCGTAAGGTCTCTGCCTCGATTCTCTCCTGGTCATCACCGGGAGGATCTTTCTGATACACCACTCTGATTTTCTCACTCCTCCACTGATTAGGATA
Organism: Muntiacus reevesi; assembly: GCF_963930625.1. NCBI lineage: Eukaryota > Metazoa > Chordata > Mammalia > Artiodactyla > Cervidae > Muntiacus > Muntiacus reevesi. The sequence continues at coordinate 160,597,963 of NC_089252.1, read as the reverse complement.
CAGGTATGCTGCTCCAACAGAGATACCAAACACCAGTGGCTCAAACAAAACAGAAATTTATCTTTCTCTCACCTAAGAGTCTGTACAGTAGCAGTTCAAGATTTGAATGGTTCTGCCAAAAAGACAGAGACCTAGGCTCTTTCAGCCTTAGTCCTATGCCATATGTAGGCTGTCTTTCCATCCACATTGTCCAAAGTGTCTCACCTCTATGTCTATGGTCCAGGCGGTCAGAAAGAGGGAAGGAGTAGAGAAGAGAATTCTTCCTTTCAAGCAAGCTGAAAGTTGCAGTTATAGCTTCTGCTCATATACCATTGAGAACTTCCCTGCTTAATCCCACTGACCTGCCAAGAAAGCTGGAATGTGTATTTTTTTCCCTGACTCTCGTGGCCACTGCTACAACCACAATGCTCCTCTGGTGTAGGAGAAAGAAAGAAAGGATACTGGGGAATAGCTAATGGTCTCTGCAGCTCATGTGACACCCCATTTGATCCTTAGCATGATTTTTTTGAGGCAAAGATTTTTATGCCAGGTTTCCAAACGAGAAAATTAAGGCTCAGAAAACATAAAGAGTATTGTATAAAATGAGATACCATGAGAAATCATTCATAGTTTGCATATGGTCATCATATCAAAAACTGTTCGTTTTACCTCCTTCTAAGACTTTATTTTTTGGGCTCCAAAATCACTGCAGATGGTGATTGCAACCATGAAATTAAAAGATGCTTACTCCTTGGAAGGAAAGTTATCACCAACCTAGATAGCATATTAAAAAGCAGAGACATTACTTTGCCAACAAAGGTCCGTCTAGTCAAGGCGATGGTTTTCCCAGCGGTCATGTATGGATGTAAGAGTTGGACTGTGAAGAAAGCTGAGCACCGAAGAATTGATGATTTTGAACTGTGGTGTTAGAGAAGACTCTTGAGAGTCCCTTGGACTGCAAGGAGATCCAACCAGTTCATCCTAAAGAAGATCAATCTTGGGTGTTCATTGGAAAGACTGATGCTGAAGCTGAAACTCCAATACTTTGGCCACCTCATGAGAAGAGTTGATTCATTGGAAAAGACCCTGATGCTGGGAGGGATTGGGGGCAGGAGGAGAAGGGGATGACAGAGGATGAGATGACTGGATGGCATCACCGACTCCATGGGCATGAGTTTGAGTAAACTCTGGGAGTTGGTGATGGACAGGGAGGCCTGGCGTGCTGTGATTCATGGGGTCGCAAAGAGTCGGACACGACGGAGCGACTGAACTGACTGACTGACTGAC